>NW_006798890.1:1762298-1778301 GCF_000442215.2 Lipotes vexillifer | reverse complement strand
AGCAGTACTGCTTTTTAAAATTCCATATATATGCGTTAGCATGCTGTATTTGTTTTTCTCTTTCTGGCTTACTTCACTGTATGACAGATTCTAGGTCCATCCACCTCACTACAAATAACTCAATTTCATTCCTTTTTATGGCTGAGTAATATTCCATTGTATATATGTGCCACATCTTTATCCATTCACCTGTTGATGCACATTTAGGTTGCTTCCGTGTCCTGGCTATTGTAAATAGTGCTGCAGTGAACATTGTGGTACCTGCATCTTTTTAAATTATGGTTTTCTCAGGGTATATGCCCAGTAGTGGGATTGCTGGGTCATGTGGTAGTTCTAGTTTTAGTTTTCTAAGGAACCTCCATTACTGTTCTCCATAGTGGCTGTATCAATTTACATTCCCACCAACAGTGTGTGAGGGTTCCCTTTTCTCCACACCCTTTCCAGCATTTATTGTTTCTAGATTTTTTGATTATGGCTGTTCTGACCAGTGTGAGTTGATACCTCATTGTGGTTTTGATTTGCATTTCTCTAATGATTAGTGATGTTGAGCATCTTTTCTTGTATTTGTTGGCCATCTGTATGTCTTCTTTGGAGAAATGTCTATTTAGGTCTTCCACCCATTTTTGGATTAGGTTGTTTGTTTTTGTGATATTGAGTTGCATGAGCTGCTTGTATATTTTGGAGATTAATCATTTGTCAGTTGCTTCATTTGCAAATATTTTCTCCCATTCTGAGGGCTGTCTTTTTGTCTTGTGTATGGCTTCCTTTGCTGTGCAAAAGCTTTTAAGTTTCATTAGGTCCCATTTGTTTATTTTTGTTTTTATTTCCCTTGCTCTAGGAGGTGGGTCAAAAAGGATTTTGCTGTGATTTATGTCATGGAGTGTTCTGCCTATGTTTTCTTCTAAGAGAGTTATAGTGTTTGGCCTTACATGTAGGTTTTTAATCCATTTTGAGTTTATTTTTGTATATGGTGTTAGGGTGTGTTCTAATTTCATTCTTTTACATGTATCCATCCATTTTTCCTAGCACCACTTATTGAAGAGGCTGTCTTTTCTCCCCTGTATATTCTTGCCTCCTTTGTCAAAGATAAGGTGACCATATGTGCGTGGGTTTATCTCGGCTTTCTAACCTGTTCCATTGAGCTATATTTCTGTTTTTGTGCCAGTACCATACTGTCTTGATTACTGTAGCTTTGTAGTATAGTCTGAAGTCAGGGAGCCTGATTCCTCCAGTTCTGTTTTTCTTTCTTAAGATTGCTTTGGCTATTTGGGGTCTTTTGTGTTTCCATACAGATTGTAAAATTTCTTGTCCTAGTTCTGTGAAAAATGCCATTGGTAATTTGATAGGGATTGCACTGAACCTGTAGATTGCTTTGGGTAGTATAGTCATTTTCACAATATTGATTCTTCCAATCCAGGAGCATGGTTTATCTCTCCATCTGGTTATGTTATCTTTGATTTCTTTCATCAGTGTTTTACAGTTTTCTGAGTACAGGTCTTTTGCCTCCTTAGGTAGGTTTTATTCCTAGGTATTTTATTCTTTTTGTTGTGATGGTAAATAGGATTGTTTCCTTAATTTCTCTTTCTGATCTTTCATTGTTAGTGTATAGGAATGCAAGAGATTTCTGTGCATTAATTTTGTATCCTGCAACCTTACCAAATTCATTGATTAGTTCTAGTAGTTTTCTGGTGGCATCTTTAGGATTTTCTATGTATAGCATCATGTCATCAGCAAACAGTGACAGTTTTACTTCTTCTTTTCCAATTTGTGTTCCTCTTATTTCTTTTTCTTCTCTGATTGCTGTGGCTAGGACTTCCAATACTGTGTTGAATAATAGTGGTGAGAGTGGATATCCTTGTCTTGTTCCTGATTTTAGAGGACATGCTTTCAGTTTTTTACCACTGAGAACAATGTTTGCTGTGGGTTTGCCGTATATGGCTCTTATTATGTTGAGGTAGCTTCCCTCTGTGCCCACTTTCTGGAGAGTTTTTATCATAAATGGGTGTTGAATTTTGTCAAAAGCTTTTTCTGCATCTACTGAGATGATCATATGGCTTTTATTCTTTAATTTGTTAATATGGTGTATCACATTGATTGATTTGCGTATATTGAAGAATCCTTGCGTCCCTGGGATAAATCCCACTTGATCATGGTGTATGATTCTTTTAATGTGTTGTTGGATTTTGTTTTCTAGTATTTTGTTGAGGGTTCTTGAGTCTATGTTCATCAGTGATATTGGTCTATAATTTTCTTTTTTTGTGATATCTTTGTCTGGTTTTGGTATCAGGGTGATGGTGGCCTCGTAGAAAGAGTTTGGGAGTGTTCCTCTCTGCAGTTTTTTGGAAGAGTTTGAGAAGGATAGATGTTAACTCTTCTCTAAATGTTTGATAGAATTCACCTGTGAAGCTATCTGGTCATAGACTTGTTTGTTGGAAGATTTTTAATTACAGTTTCAATTTCATTACCTGTGATTGGTCTGTTTATATTTTCTAATTCTTCCTGGTTCAGTCTTGGAAGGTTGTACTTTTCCAAGAATTTGTCCATTTCTTCCAGGTGGTCCATTTTATTGGCATATAGTTGCTTGTAGCAGTCTCTTATGATCTTTTGTATTTCTGCAGTATCAGTTGTAATCTGTCCTTTTTCATTTCTAATTTTATTGATTTGAGTCCTCTCCCTTTTTTTCTTGATGAATCTGGCTAAAGGTTTATCAATTTTGTTCATCTTCTCAAAGAACCAACTTTTAGTTTTATTGATCTTTGCTATGGCTGAACCAGTTTTTAGACAGATAGGATCATCAGCCTTGGTCAGTTACCATCACATTGCGCTTTGTGGTATTTGGTTTGTTTTTCTCAAAACCCAAGCACCACGAGGAAGGTTTGACCCCATGGAGAATCCTTAGGAGGCCATTCTCCAGGAGTCTTTCCAGATGGCATTTGGCCTCCTGTGGGGACCTCTGTGAAGGGCATCTGGACACATTCACAGTGAGCAGGCTTGCTGCTCAGTCAGATGTCAGTTCATTTCCTCATACACCTATGTCTCCCTGTGGCAAATATGCTAATCTGACTTACGTGAGGCTTTCTGACTGGCTCTATTTTTTTTTTACTCTGAGCTGTTGAGAGCAATCTGGCCTTCTTCCTGGACTTGGTAGCCTTTCTCCTTAGCCTGTAGTTTCAGTACTTCTCTCTCTCCATCCCTCCTTCCTACCATATCATACTCCAGTTATCTGGACTTACTTCCCTAAGCTCTGCCATGGAGCAGCATGCTTTGTGCTGTGGAACATGTTACTCCTCCTTCACTAGAACAGTTTCCTCACTTTTCTTGGCCTGGCAAACTCTTGACACAGCAGTTTTCAACCAAGGGTGGTTTTACCCTCTAGGGGGGATTTGGTATTGTCTGGAGACATTTTTGTTTGTCATAACTTGAACCAAAGCTGGGGCTGGTGGTGGAAGTTCTATTGGCATCTAGTGAGTAGAGGCCAGGGATGCTGCCAAATATCTACAGTGCATAGGACAGCCTCCCTCACCAAAGAATTACCTCATCCAAAATGTGAAGAGTGCCAATGTTGAGAAGCTCTGCTCTTATCCATCTTTCAGAAGCAAGTTTAAAGGCATTGCTTCCCTCAGGAAGCTTCTCAGGCATCCCAGAAGAGGTCAGTTTTCCCCACCTCTGCTATCTCCGAGTGTGGTTCATACTTTTGTTGTACTCCCTAGCCAGCTCTGTGAAAGCAGAGAGTTACTCTCACTCATTTCTGCGTCCCCAGCTTAACGCAGGTGCCTGGGAAGGTCTGAACCCACAGCCTCTGAGCCCACAGAGATCCCCAGGCCTCAAGGCTCACTGGAAAGAGAACACAGGAAGAAGAGCTATTGGTCAGTCCCTCTCTCAAGAAACCCGGGATTAACACCTTGACAAATGTTTTTTTTCTTTTAGGATAAAAACTATTCCTAACTAATCCTTTTTTTTTTTAATTTTTAATTTTATATTGCAGTATAGTTGACTTACAATGTTGTGTTAGTTTCAGGTGTGTATCAAAGTGATTTAGTTATACATATATCTATTCAGATTCTTTTCCCAGATATGTTATTGCAGTAGGTCCTTGTTGATTATCTGTTTTTCTTTTTTTCTTTTATGGAAAGAATTGAGGGAGGCTTCCTAGAGGAGGTGATGGTTGAGGTGAGGTCTTTTTTTTTGTTGTTTAAATTTATTTTTGGCTGTGTTAGGTCTTCGTTTCTGTGCGAGGACTTTCTCTAGTTGCGGCGAGCGGGGGCCACTCTTCATCGCGGTGTGCAGGCCTCTCACTGTCGCAGCCTCTCTTGTTGCGGAGCACAGGCTCCAGACGCACAGGCTCAGTAGTTGTGGCACAGGGGCTTAGTTGCTCCGCAGCATGTGGGATCTTCCCGGACCAGGGCTCAAACCCGTGTCCCCTGCACTGGCAGGCAGATTCTCAACCACTGCACCACCAGGGAAGCCCCTGATTATCTGTTTTATATATAGCAGTGTGTATATGTTAATTCCAACCACCTAATTTATCCCTACCCCCCACCTTTCCCCTTTGGTAACCATTAGTTTGTTTCTAAGTCTGTGAGTCTGTTTCTGTTTTGTAAATAAGTTCATTTGTGTCATTTTTTTAGATTCCACATATGTGATATCATATGATACTTGTCTTTCTCTGACTTACTTCACTTAGTATGATAATCTCTAGGCCCATCCATCTTGTGCAAATGATGTTATTCATTCTTTTTTATGGCTGAGTAATATTCCATTGTATATATGTACCATTATTCCATTGTATATATGTATTGTTTTTATCCATTCCTCTGTTGATGGATATTTAGGTTGCTTCCATGTCTTGGCTATTGTAAATAGTGCTGCAGTGAACACTGGGGTGCGTGTATCTTTTCGAAGTATGATTTTCTCTGGATATATACCCAGGAGTGGGATTGCTGGGTCATATGGTAGTAGCTCTATTTTTAGTTTTTTAAGGAACCTCCATACTCTTCTCCATAGTGGCTGTACCAAGTTACATTCCCATAAACAGTGTAGGAGGATTCCATTTTCTCCACACCCTCTCCAGCATTTATTGTTTGTAGACTGTTTTTTTAATTTACTTATTGTATTTATTATTTTTTTTTGGCTGCATTGGGCCCTCACTGCTGTGCGCGGGCTCCCTCTAGTTGTGGCGAGCGGGGGCTCCTCTTCACTACGGTGCACGGGCCTCTCATGGCAGTGGCCTCTCCTGTTGCCGAGCACGGCCTCCAGGAGTGTTGGCCTGAGCATTTGTGGCACACGGGCTCAGTAGCTGTGGCTCGCGGGCTGCAGAGCGCAGGCTTAGCAGCTGTGGCGCATGGGTTCAGTTGCTCCGTGGCATGTGGGGTCCTCCCAGACCAGGGTTCAAACCCGTGTCCCCTGCATTGGTGGGCAGACTCTCAACCACTGTGCCACCACTCTGCAACCACTGTGCCACCACTCTGCAACCACTGTGTGAAGTCCCTGTTTGTAGACTTTGATGATGGCCATTCTGACTGACATGAGGTGATACCTCTTAATAGTTTTGATTTGCATTTCTCTAATAATTAGTGATGTTGAGTATCTGTTCATGTGCTTTTTGGCCATCTGTATGTCTTCTTTGGAGAAATTTCTATTTAGATCTTCCCATTTTTTGGTTGGGTTTTTTTTTTGATATTGAGCTGCATGAGCTGTTTGTATATTTTGGAGATTAATCCCTTGCCAGTCGCATCATTTGCAAATACTTTTTCCCATTCTGTGTGTTGTCTTATTGTTTTGTTTATGTTTTCCTTTACTGTGCAAAAGCTTTTAAGTTCGATTAGTTTCCAGTTTGTTTGTTTTGTTTTTATTTTCATTACTCTAGGAGGTGGATCAAAAAAGATATTGCTGCAATTTATGTCAGAGTGGTCTACCTATGTTTTCCTCTAAGAGTTTTATAGTATCCATTCTTACATGTAGGCTTGTGCAGGCTTCCTCGTGGGAGGGACTGGTGCTCGCCCACTGGTGGGTGTCGCTGGGTCTTGTCCCTCTGGCGGGCAGGGCTGTGTCAAGGGTGTGTTTAGAGGGGGCTGTAGGCTGAGGAAGACTTTAAGCAGCCTGTGTGCTGATGGGCGGGCCTGTGTTCCCGCCCTGTTACTTGTTTGACTGGAGGCATCCCTGCCCTGGAGCCTATGGGCTGTTGGGTGGGGTCAGGTCTTGGCATCAAAATGGTGGCCTCCAGGACAGTTCACGCCAATGAGTACTCTCCAGTACCTCTGCCACCAGTGTCCTTGACCCCACTGTGAGCCACAGCTGCCCCCTGCCCTTACCCCCACTTCCCCAGGAGACCCTCCAAGATCAGCAGGTAGGTCTGGCCCAGGCTCCTATGAGGTCAGTGCTTTTTCCCCTGGGTTCTGGTGCACACAAGACCCTGTGTCTGCCTTCCAAGAGTGGCATTTCTTTTTCTCCCAGTCCTGTCGAGTTCCTGCAATCAAGCCCCACTGCCCTTCAAAGCCAAATGCTCTGGGGATTCCTCCTCCTCAGACCCTGAGACTGAAGAGCCTTTTGTGGGGCTCAGAACTCTCACTCCTATGGGAGAACCTCTGTGATGTAATAATTTTCCAGTCTGTGAGTTGCCCACTCAGTGGATGTGGGATTTAATTGTATTTCAAATGTACCCCTCCAAACATCTTGTTGTGGCTTCTTCTTTGTCTTTAGAAGTAGAATATCTTTTTTGGTAGGTTCCAGTCCATTCTTGTCGATGGTTGTTCATCAGTTAGTTGTTTTTTGTTTTTTGTTTTTTTTGCGGTACGCGGGCCTCTCACTGTTGCGGCCTCTCCCGTTGCAGAGCACAGGCTCCGGACGCGCAGGCTCAGCGGCCATGGCTCACGGGCCCAGCCGCTCCGCGGCATGTGGGATCTTCCTGGACCGGGGCACGAACCCGTGTCCCCTGCATCGGCAGGCGGACTCTCAACCACTGCGCCACCAGGGAAGCCCAACAGTTAGTTGTTTTGGTGTTTTTGTGAGAGGAGGTGAGCTCAGGTCCTTCTCCTCCACCATCTTGTTCTCTTGTCCCCTTCTGTTCTTTAGAATGAAGATCACTAGATTAGGAATGATGTGACCTTCATTTCAACTCCAGTCCTGTTACATGCTTGTTCTGTGACTTCAGCCAGGCCACTCAGTCCTTTGGATCTGATGTTTGCTTGTCTACTCTAAGGCCCGGCAGAGGCAGAGGCAGAGGATGGCACCCAGACATCAAGTGAAGGAGGCTCACCTGCTTACATGATAAGCGCAAGGATGAATTTCCAAAATTCTGTTTTCTGTGATGCGGCAGATCAGATAGTAAAGCTGTAAAAGACTTGAGCATGGCAGGATGAAAGCTTTAGACTTTGCCTAGCGAAGGCTTTAGACCAGGTTAGACTAATCGTTTTTCTCCCCCTTTAGAGTCTACTCTTATTCAGGTCCATGGTTCCAGTGGAGCCCAACTGAATGCCAAGGATCCTCTGCCCCCCATAGCCTCCCAAGAGGAAGTAGAAGCTACTAAGAATCATGTTCTTGAGACCTTCTATCCCATATCTCCCACTGTGGGTCTTCAGGAATGCAATGTTTATGATGTGAACGATGACACAGGTAAGTATCAAAGCCTTTGACTTTTAGGCAGTGTGCAGATGAGGGACAAGCTTTCTCCAAAGAGAAAGGAAACACTGAGTACTTAGTATCTGCTAGGCACCTCATGTGCATTTTCTCCTAAGAGCCGTGTAGCAGCCCTGTGAGATAGGTACCAGTAAACCCCATTTTATAGGCAAGGAAACTGAGACTCAGGGAGGTTTGGATTGGCTCAAAGGCTGACTTTACTTTTGACCCCTGAGAAGTAATTCTGTTACATCAGTTGTAATGGGTAGCTTGAGGGGCTTTTGACCAGACATCAGGTGTTTCCTTTATTCATAGTTCCCTTGAAAGGCACCCCCTCTCTGTGTACCCTGTAAACTCTGCCAACCTCCTGCTAGGATGGAGGAAGCCCCACAGTCCTTGAATGGGGCTCTTCATCCCACCTCTGTCAAACAGCACCACCACCTCTCCAGTGAGCCAAGACAGAAACTAGGGAGTCAGGCTGCACAGGCCTGCAGTTCCTGCCATCCACTCAGTCATTAAGGTAGCACCTTTCTCCTTAATCTCTCTCCATTTCCACAGCTACACCTCAGTCAGTCCCTACTGTCTCTCATCCAGCCTGTTACCACAACCTCTCGACAGGTTAGTCTGACGCAGGCTGTTTTCCTCTCTGGTCCCTCTAGTTCACAGTTCCAGAGTAGTCTTTTGTTTGTTTGTTTGTTTTATAAATTTGTTTATTTATTTATTTTTGGCTGCATTGAGTCTTCGTTGCTGCACTCGGGCTTTCTCTAGTTGTGGAGAGTGGGGGCTGCTCTTCGTTGCAGTGGCTTCTCTTGTTGCAGAGCATGGGCACTAGGGCGTGTGGGCTTCAGTAGTCGTGGCACACAGGCTCAGTAGTTGTGGCTTGCAGGCTCTAGAGCGCAGGCTCAGTAGTTGTGGCTCACAGGCTTAGTTGCTCCGTGGCATGTGGGATATTCCCGGACCAGGGATCAAACCCATGTCTCCCCTGCGTTGGCAGGCAGATTCTCAACCACTGCGCCACTGGGGAAGCCCCAGAGTAGTCTTTATAGAACACAGATTTAATCCCATTGCTCTCCATGCCCACCTCCCCATTGCCTGTTGGATAAAGTTTGAACTCCTTAGCTTATCACATGAAGGCCTTCACATCTGACCTCTGCCCCTCTCTCCAGCCTCATCTTTGTCTCCTCCTCCACAAGCCCCCTGTATTCCAACTGTGGCTTTTCTCACCACCATGCTTTGGCACTTCCTTTTCCCTCTGCCTGCACTTTTGACCATTCACCTCTTTTTGTCTTCGTTTAATGACTACACATCTGTCACAATTCATCTTAGGACTCACTTCTTCCCAGAAATGCTCTGCAACCTCGCAGTCTGGTCCGGGGCCTTTCGTCTGTCCTCACACAGCCCCCTGGCTTCCCTCGTGTCTTGACATGTCCCTCTGTGTGGATGTGATCAGTTTTCCTGTCTGTCTCCCCTCTAGACTTGGTGAGCCCTTCAAAGGCAGCGGCAGGCACCACGTGGCCTCTGTTCCTGGTTCCTGTGTTAGAGCTTGGCAGAGAGTGAGTGCTGAGTGTTGGGTACTCACACGTACGGAGGAACTGAGGCAGACAGGAGAGTCATGTCTCTTTTTCTTAAGTAGTGCTCTCCTCTGGGATTTTCAGAGCCCACACTTTCCCAGCCTCTTTCTGCCTCTGTTTCACCCACTTTCGCTAATCCAGGTCAGTCACTCTAGAAGCCCCCAGCCTCCGAGGGTTTGCTCACGGCCATGTAGGGGAAGCAGTGGCGACCTGGCAGGGTTGTGGCTGAGATGAACAAGTGCTGAACTTTGATGCTCAGCATAGTGTTGTGAGGTATGAGGCAAGTCGTTTGTTACTAATTATCAAGTATTGAATTTTGCAAGTGATGTGCTTTTTAAAAAAATAATTACCATAGATTTCAGGTTATCCTTCTAATATCATTATCATCTGTGTGCTTGAATGAGCGAGAAAGGGGTGGAGTTAGAGCTAGCCTGCAAGAATCACGTGGAACAGGTTGGCAAACATTTTCTGTAAAGAACCAAATGGTATTTTAGGTTTTGCAAGCCACATATGGTCTCTGTCACAGCTACGTAATAGACATATGTAAATGAGTGGGTGTGGGTATGCTCCAGTAAAAATTTTATTTTCAAAAACGGGCCAGATTAGGCCGGCAGGTTGACGTTTGCCAGCTCCTGAGCTATAGTGATAATATCTACCTCTACTGAGTCTCTGTCGTGCCTGGCACTAAGCTGAGGTCGGGTGACTTTCCTGAGGCTTTGGGGCAGGCTGATTAATCTTTTCTACCCCTCCACATGATGGCATGTCTTGCAGGATTCCGGGAGGGTTATCCTTACCCATATCCCCATACCCTGTATTTGCTGGAGTCAGCCAATTTACGACCACACCGCTTTCGACCAGATCAGCTGCGGGCCAAGATGATCCTGTTTGCCTTTGGAAATGCCCTGGCTCAGGCTCGGCTCCTCTATGGGGTACGTATGTGGAGAAGACCACCGAGCTGCCATTGTGTTGGTTTCCTGCCTTACGCTACTCAAAGGAAAGGGGACATGGAGGGATTTATTTTTTTGCTTGACTGAGGAGTTTTAGGGAGAGGCACTTCCACTCACCCTACAGAGATGAGCTGCCATCTGCTGGGGGCCTACAATGTGCTTGTCTTTAACATAAGATGCCTCATTTTTTGTATCACAATAACCCACAAGGTTTCATTACGATCGCCGTTTTTCAGATTATGCCTCTGAATCCCAGGGAGGCTTGTCCAGAATTACACAGCAGTAAGTGGTGGAGAAAGGATTGGGACTAGGTAGACCCAACTCCTAAGGCTTCAGTTGTCTGTACTCTAGCACACTGCCTCTGTTCTGTACTGTTGGAGCCCAGGGCACAAGGCTCCATCGGGCAGGCAGGAGGAAGTGAAGCAGGAGATGGCCCAGGCCTGCCTGCCCACTCAGGACAGGTTCTGAGGACCCAAGATACCACTTGGATGGTAGCCCTTTGATTCTAAGAGGAGGTCTCAGGGACCTAGATGTTATAGAATGCAGGCTGAGTGGTTGTCACACAGTGCTGTCCCATGATTGGAGGAAAGCCTGGCGGGGGAGCAAAGGCTTCCAGGAAGGGGATGACAATATGGGAGTCCCCAAGCAGGCCTGGGACACCAGATCTCTGGTTTTTTGTGTGTGTTGTGGGGCGGGAGGGGAGGGATGATGTTGAGGGCTGCTGTCAGGCTCCCAGGTATTGGTTAGAGCCTAAGGCCCTCCTGGAGGAGTGATGAACTTCAGAATGTTCTGTTTCCCATCTTACTTGGTCTCAGTGGGGTTGGTACAGTGTGGTTAGCCTAATGAGATAGACAGTAGTATGGACCTTGCCTGTATTGAGCATCTGCTACATGCCAGACATTTAATTAGGGCTCTTTATAGCAGTGGTTCTCAAAATATGGTCGTGGATTAGCAGCATGAACATTATCTGGGGACTTGTTGGAAATGCAACTTCTCAGACCCACCCCAGACAGCCTGCATCAGAAGCTCTGGGGGTGGGGCCTGGCAGTCTGTTTTAACAAACCCTCCAGGTGATGCTGGTACAAGCTCAAATTTGAAAAGCACTCCACTAAAATTTGAGAACCATTGCATTATTTAATCCTTGTAGCAACCCTCCCGTGGCAGATACTATTAGCTTCATTTTACAGATGAAGAAACTGAGGCTCAGGGAGGCTCAGTAACTTCCCCAAGGTCACTCAGCTAAGAGATTAGCAGCTGTCACATCTTTATGTGACCTTCTTGTGTCCTCCCAGTCCTTGGGAGGTTATCTTAATTCCCATTCTCTGACATACTTTCTGAAGGCTCTGGAAGGTTTGGTAACTTGCCCAGGATCCTACAGCTAATGAGTAGAGAAGCAAGCATTGGAGCCCTGATCTCTCCAGCTTCAAAGGACATGCTGCCTCCTGACTCTGGGCAAGGATAGGGAGGCAGAGATAGTCACATGCCAGGTCCCAGGCCTGCAGGCTCATTGTAGCTTCTGTGCCAGCAGAGCATGGGTAGCAATGCTATCACTAATTGCCACCCAGTTGGGTAGGAGAGGAGGCCTCCCCCAACCCCTCCAGGTACAAATTATTCCTGGGGATGTGAAGTTGAGCAATTATGGGAAGAGCCTCTGTGTAAAAGGTAAAATTGCTGAGAAATTTATGTACTACCTGCAGTTTTATTGATCTGTAGAGGGAGATAAGAGTCAATACAGAATTCTCAGCTAACACTTAGAGGTACTTTTCTTTTTTATTTCTCCTGCAGCTAAAAACAGGTATTTCTAAGGCCAACGGTCCCAGTGTGGCCTACACTGAGGTCTGACATTAGCTATTCCTAATGTCAGATTCAGCCCTGGAGCGATGAATGTAGGCAGCATCTTTGAATCAAGGATGCTTTGCTTCATGGGGCCTGCCTATTGAATCTTTGTCCAGTGGATAGCAGTCACCAAACTGGATTCCTGCAGGCTCAGTAGGGTGAACATATGATTTGTCGTCCAGACTGGTATACTTTTGAGAATGGCAGAGGAGCTACTATCAGATACAATGGGACACTAGGTGTAGACCAGAACAGTAAGATTCCAAGTGATTTAATAGCCTGGGGTCTGATCCTGGGTAACCTTGAGCAAATTATACCACCTCTCTGAACCTCAGTTTCCTCATCTGTTAAGTGGGTATATACCACTGGATTTATGAGATTAGAGGTGACTTTATGTAAAACTGGTGTGATGCCTGGCACATGAGAGGCCTTCAGTAAATGGTTGCTAGTAGTATTACTGTTTGCAAGTGGCGCTAATTGAAAGAGGTAATCAGCAAATGTGTTGACTGGTGGAATCCTGGGGCCAACACAGCTGGAGTGGACACTCAGGAATCTGACACATACTCAGAGTTGCACTGAGAGGCTGAAGCTCAGGTGAGATGCCTGCCAGTGGGCTTAGGGCATTCCGGATGGCCAGCCCTGAGGAGTAAAGTAAGGCAGATGAAAAGTATGACTGGTCTAGCACTAGGCATTGTAGGTTCTGATGCCACACATCATTGTGACTTCAAATGAGTCACTGCCTCACCCAGTCTGTTTCCTCAACTGTCAAATGGAGTGAGAACTGAATGAGATTATGTATATTATATGAATTGACCCTCCAGGTTAACATTTGATAGACGTCACTGTTGTCACCATCAGGTTACAGCCATGAGTTTGAGGGGTTCACCGTCATTAACCTCCCAGCTCATCCTTCTGTACTGTGCAGCTTGCCTGGCAATCACCTCTCAGTGGCAGGAATTAGTACTTTAATGTGCTCAAGTTGAAGAGCAGGTACCCCGGGGCCACGAGGCATCTGAGGCCAGGCAGAGCCAGGCTGGGTGCGGGCGAGAAGGCCTGGCCCTGGACAGTGCCCTCACCTCCGCATTCTCTTTTCACTGTCCTGCGGGGGGAACCACTAAAGAGGGGTGGGGGTTTATTTCAAAGACCAGAACTAGAAATTGCCTGGTTTGTGCTGCTCCTTTCACCCCACCATTTCTGATTTGATTTACTTGTCCTCTTTTCCTCTCAGAATGACACTAAGGTTTTGGAGCAGCCAGTAGTCGTGCAAAGTGTGGGCACTGATGGACGTGTCTTCCAGTTCCTGGTGCTACAGCTGAATACCACAGATCTGGCCTCTGATGAGGGTGTCAAGAATCTAGTCTGGATAGACTCGGATCAGCTCCTCTATGAGCATTTTTGGTGTCTCCCGGTGGTCAGAAGGAAGGCAGTTGTGGTAAGTCCAGCCGCCTCTGGCCTGGTGATGGGCCCAGGGCCAGGACTCACCCTCCCCAGAGTGAGCCTGGCTTGGGGTTGACGGGATGCTTGTGAGTGGGGCCCCGGCTTTAGGGTCTTCACGCTCAGGACCTCTGCCTGGAGGGTACTTCAGCCTTGCCCATTACCTAAAACAGTGCCTTCCACCCTGGGCCCCAACCCGCTCTCCCACCTCACCTCCCACACTCCCCAGCACCCACCACACCCAGCCCTTGTAGCTCTCCAGTACACGCCGCTGCCTGAGGAGCTCAGGATCCCAGTAGGTGCTGTTCCCTTTACAGAGGAGGCTGCTTCCTTCTTGCTCCCTCCTCCCTCTCCCCCACCCAACCTCCCCCATTTCTCTGTCATCTGCTTGTCCTCTAATTGTCATTCCAGGTTTAGCATAAAGATCCACCATCCCAATCCCAGCCTTGCTTAAGTACCTTGGGTGGGTTCCCATAGCCCCTGGGTCCCCCCAATCACAGCGCAGTCACACTGCTGTTCTGTAGTCATCTGTTTATGTGTTCTTCTCTGTTAAACCGAGCACTGAGCTTCTCAAAGGCTGAGTCCATGAATGATGCGTTCATTTCATTCCTCCATGGCATTGTTGCTCACTGCTGCACCTTCAGTGCTCAGCTGACAGAGAGCAGGCCTGTGTTCTGTGTAGTGGGCAGTGGCAGTATCTAAATAGAATCATAATGTAATATCAGGCAGTGATAAGCACTCTGAAGAGACAAAACAGGATTGGGGGATGAGAGAGAACAGAGTGGGGTGCTGCTGGATCTGTGGCTGACGAGCCATGTCCCACACAGGGCTTGAGTAGATTTGTTGAAATGTAGTTGTTGAGCCTTTGAACATTATCTGTATGTTAGTGGAATGATGAGTTCTCCAGTGTCTGTCAGTATTCTTTACCCTTGAAATGCCTACTGGTCTGGTCCCTTCTCTTTGGCCCCAGATACCATTCATTGTCCCTCACCTGTGCGGCCACACCAGCCTCCTCCGCATCCCTCTGCTCTTAGTTGTGCTCTCCCTCTCCCCTTCACGTCTTCAGGTCCTCTTCTTTCAGCCTCTTCCTTCCAAAATAGTGACTTAGTGCCAGGCCTGTGCTGGTGTGGTCACGTGACTCCTCCGTACCTGTCTCTTCCCGCACCCACCCCACCTCCACCATCACGGACCTGGGCTCCAGCCTCGCCCTAGCTCTTCCCACCTTCATTTGTGCCTCCAGACCAGTGCATATACTGGCCTCTCTGGAGTCTCCTTTCTTTTTTCTTTCTGGCCCATTCTGTTGTACTTGCCCTTTAAGACTCATTCATACATGCTCTCTTCCATGTATGGAAGTCAGTGTGTTAGTTATTTTCTCCCCTGTTTTCTTAGCGTCTTTTTCCTGCTTCTATTATGAGGCCCATCACCTTGTATTATCACTATTGCAAACCTGGCTGGAAGCTCCTTGAGGGTGGGAGCCAGATTCAAGTCATTATTGGGTTTCCAGCACCGGGCACAGCTCTGATACAGAGAAGGTGCCTGATAAATGTGTGTGGAAGGAGTGAGGGATTATTGTCCCTGGGAATTAAAAGGGGCAACAGAACATTTGTTTGTGGTGGTTGAGGTGAGCAGGATTAGGGATCAGGGCAATGTCAACAGACGATTTGGCTGAAAGGTTCTGGGATGCTTTGTATCCTCCTTGCTAGTCCAGCGCCCCCGGCATCTCTTGGCACCAGCTCCCCAGCGCTCCTCCTTGGTCGTGAGAGAAAGAAACAGTTATTATCCAGGCACTTAGGATTTGCATGAAACCTACCTTTGTTTTAATTGTTGCCATTAAACCTAGTAGCAGGATCCTAATGGGCTGTGTTCTTTCCAGGAACCTGTTGGGCCGACTGGTTTCCAGCCAGAGACATTCAGGAAGTTTTTAGCTCTGTATTTGCACGGTGCTGTGTGAGCCAAGGACCGTTCTGAGGCCTGGAGCTCCCTGTGCCCCTCTCCCCCTGAGGATCCTGGGGCCTGGGTGGTGCCTGGGGCCTGCTCGGAGCCCAGTGCTCCTTTGGCTGGTGGTCTCACTGACAATAAAGATCCCTTCTGGTGCACTGGAGCCTATGCTTGTTGTGGGGGTGCCATCAGGAGGGGCACCCACAGATGGCGTGCGGGCCCTTGCCATGAGCCTGCCTCCGCACAAGTGCTGGCCCTGGAGCCTGACCTACCTCAGCTTTATCTGTGACCCATCTTGTGACTTTAAATAAGAATCTTCATCTGAGTTTCAGTTTCTTCATCTGAAACTTGAGGCTAATATGACCTACACTGTTCGCTTCATATTAGGTGTTCTGTGATGGTCGCTAGGTTCTATGGCGTTACTTCAATTGTGGACACATTCCACAATGGCTGCAGAAGATCTGAATAGAATATTCATCGTAAATTTCTCACTAGTACCTTGGTTAATGGACTGAGTACATCCCGGGTTCAGCTGGCCTCTGTTCAGATAGCATCAAGTCCTCCTCTGGGCCAGGCAGCTTATACACAGCATCTTGTTCAGTCCTCACAAAACCCTTGCAAGGTAAATGTTTCCATATTCAAGAGAAGCGTTGAATTCCTGCT
>NW_006798890.1:1741856-1761983 GCF_000442215.2 Lipotes vexillifer | reverse complement strand
TTCCTGCTGTGCGCCGGGCAGCATTCTGGGCCCTGTAGACGAGGAGGTGCAGATAGTGTAAGGAATTGCTGAAAGTCACGCAGCTGGTGTGTGTAGGTCGACTCCCCTAGGAAACCCTGAGATGGAGATTTGCAGGTGAAAGTTTGGGGAGAGCCTTGAGGATCAGCACGTGTGGGGAGTGATGATAGCAGCACCGGGTGGAGGAGGGACTGAGCTCAGTGAGTTTGCACCTGAGGCCTTGGCTGGTTCCCCGCTCTGTGGGCCCCCTGGAACAGAGTTGTCCTCATGCAGCCGAAGTGCTGAGCCTTTCTACAAACACCAGTGACTTGTCACCAGTCACTGGATAACACTGCTCCCAATTCGGGAGAGACCTCGGGTGACGTGGCTTTGTTGGGCTGAGTGTGATTCCCAAGGGACTTTACTGAGAGCAGGCAGCCAGGACACTTCCTGCTGTGGGAGGATCACTCTGAAGAGGGGTCTGGGAGCCCATGTCACCTCCATCCATAACAGTGCTGTCTCCAGCCCGGTGTCCCTGACTCCCAGGTTGTACTCCTTCCACTTTACAAGGTACCTTTTAGGCTGGGCAGGGTAGGGTTTACCGGGAAAAGGACAGATTGGGCTGGTGGTGGTGTGTGTGAAGGGGTTACTGGGGAAGGCAGTGGGTGTGCAAAAGCAGGGGGGCGAAAAAGATCCTGGAGCACTGGGGAGTGGTTGGAAATGGGGAGCGCAGGGAGGGCGGGGGTGAGGCTGGAGGGGCCAGCTCTCAAGGGCCTTGAATGCTGGCACTTCAGGCTTCCCCAGATAAAAGTTGTCCCCCCACCCAAGGCAACTCTGGTCATTTTCCCTAAGGGTAACCACAACTTAGAGTTTCTCATGTAGCGCCATTAAAATGTATATGCATAATAAGGATGTATATATGTACATTGCTTAGGGTCATCCTATTTATAGGCCATTCTGCACCTTCCTTTTTTCACCTAATACCTTGGGATCGCAGGATCTTGCCCCATCAGCACATATGAGCTATATTGTTTTTTTGAGCAGCTGCATTAATACCTGTCGATGGACATTCGAGTTATTTCTAGTTGTTAGCTATTAGAAATAATGCTGCAGCGAGCATCCTTGTTCACGTATCTTAGAGTACTTCTGCCAGCGCAGCCATTGGATAAATTCCTAAGCAGAATTGCTGAGTCAAAGGAATTTTTTAGAGAACACTCTGGGCGTGTGGAGGGCTAGTTGGCAGGGCGGCTGTACCGAGTAGAGCTGGAGGCCATTGCGGTCGTTCTTGGATGAGTGATGGTGGTGGCTTGAAGCCAGGCTGAGGGGGCGGAAGCCCCCTTGCTACTGGTGGGAGAGTGGGGAGTGAGAGGGCGAAGCCAGCCTGGGTCTTGAGCGTGTGGGTCAGAGGCTGCAAGTGAGTGGGCCGTCAGCAGGTGACCTTGCAGCTTGAGGACTGCCCTGGAAGGATGCCAGTGTTACAGGGCAGGCCTGGGTGCTCATCCCAGCCCCTGGAGTGAGGACAGCCCTAGTGGTTGGCCTTGGTCTGTCCCCTTGGACCTTGCAGCTAAGCTGTGGAGCCTGGCACCCACTGCTCTCTCCCTTCAAGCACCTTGCAGCTGGTCTGCAAGTGAGGCAGGCAGGACTGGCGTTTCTATCCTCCCCATTGCAGGTGAGGAGACTGAGGCTCAGACACCACGTGGTGTATTGTGAAGAACTGGGAAGTTCGTATGTGATGACAGCTGCTTCCTCCATAGAGCTGTGCCTACCTCCCCAAATCCCAAATGCCCACCTTCCTCATCCTCCCCACCCTCTTACCTTCCTCGTTAAACACAGGGAGGGAGGAAATATAGGATGATTTTCAGGCCCTATTTGGCCTTAGACTTGAGAACAGAGTACTCACCTAGTCAGAGCGAGTCTGGGAGAAGGAAGCAGGAGGAGGAGTGTGTGAGGAGGGTGGACGGGGATGTCCCACTATTAGTTTAAAAGTCGCCCTATAGGGACTTGGACTTTTAAGCAACAGGCATTTGGAACCAAAATTTTGACAATGGTATTGTGAGCACATGTGAACGTGCTCTCATTTGGTCATGTATTTAAGTGTCATGTTGATCCATTAGAAAGCTCAATTCATTTCTGGCAGGCATCAGTGGACTGGGGAACGCCATTTCCAAGAGTCTCCTGTATTCTACCTTCCACTCAGATCCTGAGTTTCCTCATCTGCAGAGTGGGAATAAAGCACCTCCCTTTCAGGTTTTCCCTACTTTGGGATTAACAGGCTGCATTTGACCAGGAGGTTTCAAGTAGATGGGTCTAGAGGTTTTCAGAAGCTCCGTGAAAAGGTGGGATTACTTCGGGGGGCCCTTTAGGCCGTCTCTGTCCTCTCCCAAGGCTGACTCAGGCTGGACGTAGGGCAGGTGCTCGCCAGAGGCTCTGTGACTTGCTGGGCTCTGTCCTTCAGCAGCAGGCCCGAGACTGGCGTAGGAGCAGGCCAGGGTCACCTCAGGCTTTAGACAGCATCTCCCTGCTTCCTCTTTTGTGGCGGGACAAAGTCCCTTAAAGTGTGTATGTGACCTGGGTGTCTCATACCGTCTTCCCTTTAACATGAATACACAAATCACTGTGACTCATGGGGCCTACCTGCTTGGCTGCTGGAAGACCACCCTGTTATAGGGACCCTCTCCCCAGAGATGTCTGGGAACCTGCAGAGAATCCCAGTGTCCACTCCTCAGCTCAGGATGATAAGCTCTCAGCCACTTGGTTCGTTCCACGGGTGTCTGTGAGCATCTAGTATGTGTTAGGCATGAGGCAAGGCCCCAGGTAGAGAGCATTGTGCAAAACAAGGTCCCTACTGTCATGGAGTTTACATTCCAACGTGGGGAGATGGTGCAGAAAGAAAGGTATGTCAGAAGATCCGAAGACAAGACTCTGAGACGGAGAGTTGTGGCAGCAGGCTTACTGGGGTGCGCTCCCCAGAGACCCATGGGCAAGGGAGGAGGGCGTGACTGGGCAGGGGGAGCTGAGACCCCCGCGGGCCCTCTAGAGAGCTCGGTACCAGGTGGCCCTGCAGAGCCATCCCAAATCGAGGCCAAGTGGTCCCACGTCAGCCATTGGCCGCTGGCCACCGCCTGGGAGGAGGTGAAACCTTGGGTAAGGCAGTCCCCTGGGGACCAGGGCAGCACCCAGGAAGGGATACCGAGCCACCAGCAGCTGGGGACGGGGTGTGTTGACCCTTACCTCACAGGGTGAGGCCTCTGTGAGAAGGCAGTGTTTGAGTAGAGACTGAACGAAGTGTGGGGCAGGCTGGGAAGGCGCTGGGGAAAACGCGACCGCTCTGAGATGGGCGTGCGGTTGGTGTGTTTGTGGAGTAGCGAGGAGGCAGGGAGGCCCTGCTGGAGCATTGGCTCCGCCACCAGAACCCCACCCTGAACCCAGCCTGCAACCGCCAGTCCGCCCTTCTCTGCAGAGCTCGCAGAACCGGGCCTGGGGTGGTCTTCGGCAGAAGGAATACGAGTCACATCAGCAGAGTCTGTGTAGATCTCTCGTAGAGGTCATGGAACAGCTGAAAAGCTGGGAGGGACTTAGAAGTCAGAGTGAGCTGGTTCTGACCCCATTTCTGCTCCTGAGAAGGGGTTTGTTTATCTTTCCCTCTGCCCTCCACCTGAGAGCCCGGAAACCAACGGCCCCTTGTCCAACACAGGTAGCCCCCTATTCTTCCCCTCCCCACTGGCTCACACACTTCCAGCGATGCGGAACTTATTACCTCTCGAAGCAGCCTCTTTCACTGTGGCTGCTAAGCATTCTCGCACTCAGGAGGGATGTCTTCCTTTAGCTTCAGTTCCGGGGTCCCAGCTCCGACTGCTGGGGCCTCACACCCCCAGCTGCTTTCTGAGCCAGGGGAGATTTGAAGCTGGGAATAATAGGCCTCAAAGCCAAATAGCCCAGTGTCTACCTCCCACTGAGCCTCTAAGCCATTTCTCAATCCACAGCTTACCTCGGCCACCTGCTCCAGGCTGTATCACAGAGCAGGGACCCAATGCTTCAGCTGGGCTGAGGATGGCAGGGTGGAGTGAGGCCAGCCTCCCCCCTGTTCTGGACACTGCTCTGGCTATTGCCACCTGAGATCCTCAGTCTAGCCCATGCCAGACGACCTGGCCATGTCTCCTCATACCCAAAGCCTGTATCCAGGGGGCGGGCTTGTTGCCCTGGGCAAAAGTCTAGCCTATCAGGAGCAGCGTAGCCCCGCCCAGCTTTCTGTCACCCACCCCACAAAACACATCTGTCTTCTCATCCTCGGCTGGGCTGATGGAATCCAAGAATAGGCTAGAATTGGGGACTGAGCCCTGAGGTTCCCCACTACAGACCTCTAGGGGATCCAGCAATTCAGCTCCTTTTTATAAGTCCCTATTGTGTGCCAGGCCTTGTGCTGGGAGCCAGAGATACAGAATGAGACATGGTCCTCCATGAGTTCCCAGCTGGCGGGTGGGCAGTGACAGAGTAGTCAGTCTCCTTTGGATCTGCTGAAGCCATAAAGGCCACCGCTTTCCCCACACCTGAGCACCTACCCACAGGTGACAGCATGCAGTGGGGAGGAGTGCAGGAGTGACTGTACTCAGCAAGCATCCCCTCACTCTGTGAACACTCCTTGAACACCTACTGGGTGCCAGGCCTCGTGCTGGGTCACTCACTCTGGGGACAAACACTCAGGCATGGTCCCAGGCTTCGAGGAACTCCCAGTCTGATGGGGGAGGCAGACGTTGAACCATTACAGCATAGGGGTCGTGGGGGCTCAAAGAAAGCCTTCACCTTGGCCTGCAAGGCTTCCTGACAGGCGGCCCACGTGAGCTGGATTCTAAAGGGCAAGTAGGACAGGCGTGCCGAGAGGGAAGAGCAGGAACAAAGGCCCCAGTGGGCAGCGATCCCTAAGGAGTTCTGCATCACTGGAGCATGCAGTGCTGAGGGTTGAGAACAAGCAGGAGAGGCCCGCAGGGCCTGAATGAGGCGAGGAACGTGCCCTGGATCCCAGGCCGTGTGCGGCCCTCTCCTCTCTGCAGCTTTCTTCCCTTGGTATCCGGGCACCTCACTCTCCTCACTGCCTCCTTTGCTAGTTCTTCCTGTTTCCCAGGGCCCAGTCCCTGGGCCCTTCTCCATTCACTCTCCAGATGATCTCAGTCTCGTGGCTTTCAAGAGCATCTGAAGGCCAACAACTCCCTAAGTATGTCTCTAGCCGAGACCTGCCTGCTTGACTTCTTTACCTGGATGTTGAACAAGCGTCACCTCAACCTGCTCTTCCCGCAGCCCCCTGACCTCAGTGACGGGCGTCGCCAGCCTCCCACAGCCGTTTTGTTCCCCGCTGTATCCCTAGTGTTAGGACGGTCCTGGCATGTAACAGGTGCCCCGTAAATATGTGAACGGATGGATGGAAGAGTTTAAGGATGCTCAGAAGTGAGTGAGTTAGATCTTTGTGGTATTGGAAGGGCTGAGATGGAGGCAGGAAACCAAGGTGGCAGCTGAATGTCCAGGTAACAGATGCCAAAGACGGGGGCTCCATAGACACCTGGGACTGGAGAGGAGAGTGCCAGCACGGGGCAGGATGGACCCTCTTTCAGCACCCCGTCGCTCGGTCTGGTCTTCTGTTCCCAGCGCTCCCGCCCAGCGAGCCCAGGGAAGCTCCAGCTCCACTGAATTCAGGGCAGAGCCCTCACAGAAGCCTGGATGTACTCTGGGCGCAGGCCCCTGGAGTCTGTGGAATCCTCAAGGGACAGCAGAGGCTGGGAGTCAGAGATTATCCAGGGTCACCGAGGGCATCAGGCTGAATGGCCCCAGCTGAGCCCAAACTGGAGTCCTGCTCTGGCTCTGTGCCTTGGTAGTTGCTGCCCCACCCCTTCCAAGCCCCCTCCACACACACCTGTCCCCTGCCCCAGGCAGGCCCTGCCGGCATCAGCTAGTTTGCCTCAAGGCTCTCCTTTTCTGGATCCAGGGAGCGGTGCCCAGCCAGGAAGGACAGGGCCCTCACTTTGACCCCCAGGCTGGCTGGCCTCCAGAATTAGGCACTTGTGGGTAGTGATGAGTAGTAGGAAAGCAGCTGCTGAGCTGGGGCCTTTGGCCTGGCTTGTCCACTCCTGCCCAAGTTTCAGTGATGGGCTAAAGCCCTCCCCTGTGAAAGCACAGGAATGACACCCACCTTTTGCCTCTCCGAGACCCTCATCCTGGCTGCAGAACCTGGATCTGGCCCGGCCCTGCTCTCAGTCAGGCCTGGACAGGGCAGGGTGGTGAAAACACTGCGGGGAACAGGAGCCTGTCCTCTCCTTAAAAAGACCTCTTGCTGAGAAGGCCGACCCCAAACCAGCCCTCATCAGGGCCATGTGTGTGGCAAAGGCAACTCTGGGGGTGCTGGGGGGAATCACAGGCTGAGGGGGTGTGTTAGGGTGCCCAGTGTTCGAACCCCGCCCCCAGCAGAGGTGGGCAGTGAGGCATACAGCAGGCTCTCATTACAGGCTGGGGGCCCTTTCCTTCCTCTCTGCAGGGGCCCCTGTGACCTGGGCTCCCTTCTCCAGGCCACTGCTCCCACCTGTGCCTGAGGCCTGCTCTGGGGAGCACAAGGGCAGCGAGGGTATGGAATGGGTGCTTCCCCGTCATCTCCACCTTCTTTGCTCAGCACTGGGGCTGGCACGTGGCAGATGCTCAGTGCTGGTGAACAAACACCTCTTCAGGACTGTCAGTGCAGGTCAGTAACAGCCTGCGTCTCCTCATCTGTCCAACAGTGATGTTTTCCCAGTAGTTCAAAGACGTCTGTGCTGAGGAAGAGCCTAGGAAGCCTTATTCCCCGATGAGGTCAGAAGGACAAATGGAATTTTGTAGGCCCTCCCAGCTACTCCTCATACCCATTTAGATGCTCCCCCAAATAGTAGTACCACCAACAGCTAACACTGCTGCTCTTAACTACTTAAAAGGCACTGTTCTAAACACTTTACAAATGTCAACTTATCCTCACAACCACCACATGATAGGTAAGCCATTATCCCCATTTTATAGATGAGGAAACTGAGGACAGAGGTTATGAACTAACTTGCTCAGGGCCACACAGATCCTGCAGGATCTGAAACTGGTCCCTTCAGACCTTCTAAAGGCGGGCTAAAGCCACACTTTGCTCAGACATCGTGTGTTTCCCTCCCCTCCTGCTGCGGGCCTGGCCCCAGAGCTCCAGGGAGGCAGAAAGTTCTACTTTCTAAATGTTCAAATCAGCATCCACAGCTGCTGACTTGGTGGGCTTGCAGTAGTTCTTGCCTAGGCAGCAGCTGGGACTGGGTCTCCCCGAATCTGTCCAGCCCCACCCAACCATCTTCCAGGATGCGGCCTGCACCGTTTTCAAACATTCAGGTCAAACTGTGCCACTCTTCAAATCTTTCAAGGGCTCCCTGTTGCCTTGGAGGCGAAAAAATAAAACTCAATGCCCCTGTGGCCCGGCACTCTAGGACCTGTGAAGCAAATTCCACCTGAAGGGAGAAAGCAGGGCATGGCTGCAGCCCATGGGGCCAGCCTAGCCGATGCTGACTCTCCACTGAAAACAGCACACCGGGAACCTTATCCAGAAAAATATACTCTGGCAAACCAAAATGCGTTTGTGAGATGAGAAACCGCAACTGCCTTTTAGAATGTCCCCGAATATTTGAAGTGAGACGATGTCGTCCCAACCATCTCCCCCAACTCTCCACAGAAGATTAACATGCCCAGGAAAAGAAGGCCGACTCCTGAAACAGCACAAACCAAAATCTTGCCCTGCACCAGGAACAAAAATTCTGCCCAACCAGTTGCCTGGCATTTTGTAATCAGTATAATGAACTCCAACCCATGTTCCCCCCCAAACATGTCAGGAAGGGCTGCGGAAAAAAGATGTCCCTTTAATAAAACGTTATCAACATATATCGTACACAAACTACAATGTATCATAATTACTTTTTTTTCCTCTCTTAATTCAGAACCAGACTACAAGGTAAGAAAAAACACAGAAACAGCTACAATGTTCCCAATAATCCGCACAAGGTCTTTTTTCAGGCAGATGATATCTCACATAATATGATATACATGGATCAGAAAGGGAGGGACGAAAACAAAGACCAGCTACCGGGGGTGGGGGTGGGGGGGACGGGTGTAAATGTACAAAGAATTCTGGTGTCTTCAGGGCAAGACACAGAGGTTTCTATGGGGGCGTGGTGAGGTGAGGGAGGAGGCCACAAGTCACCCCTCCTGGGAGGGGACAGGCTCCACTGTCGCATTTGTCGGTTTTTGAAAATAAAAACAGGACCGGAAACAGCACATCTGTTTGGTTGCTGGCGTCCCCCCTGCCCCCCACAGCTATTCCAAAGTCTCTCTGTCCAGTTCCAAGCGCACACAGAGCAATTCTGGTCAATATCCCATTTTTGAAAAAGAAGAATCAAGAGGGGAAAAAAAATGAAAACCCAAACTCCAGCCCTCCACTGCCCGCACACAGGAGGACGACGATTCGAGGAATGAGAACGCGGAGGTCACAGTTTCCATGTCCCAGGTCATAGCCATCCTGTCGGGGCGGCCTCCCCCATTCCGCTCCAGGCCACCACCCCGCTGGCAGGATTCTCACTGGGAAGACTGGGGTGGGGGCTGAGGAGGGGGCTGGAGGGCGGGACGCTGGGCGGGGAGAGGTCCAGAAAAGAGAGGAAGCAGTCCTGGGAACACAGTGCATGCCACTGGGTCACAGCACCGCTCCGCTGGGGCCGGATCCTGAAAGCGGTCGGTGGTCTGGCCCCTCCGGCCATGTAACGGGGGAAGGGGTCTGGGGTCGAAGCTGTGCAGCTGCTATCGCCACCTCGCCAGGAGACCAAGCAGAAACAAGACAGGTTCCTGCCCTTCCCTTGCCCGTCAGCACAAACCAAAAACCCCAAGTGGAAAAGGGTGACTCCTTTTTTCTTTCCCAAAAAGGCCGTTTGAAAGAAACCACCGATTGTAAACTGCCGAGTTTATTATAATTATTATTATTATTTTTAGATGGCTACAAAGACAGGTGAGATCTCACACCTAGACTAGCTTTCCTGGTGGAAGGGCTTGGGTACAGACAGACAACAGGGCTTGGGTTTTTGTTTTTTGTTTTTCGTTTTTTGCTTTTTTTTTTTCTTTTTTTTTTTTTTTTTAAAGAAGAAAGCAAAGAGGTTGATTGGGGTGGGGGGGGGCTTGCTAGAAGCTTCCATTTAAAAAAATTTTTCCCCCCTAAAACCCCCCTGAAAACAAATTTTAAAAAATCCCAACAACGGTAAAACCCCCAACAAAAAACAACAAAAATGTGTCATGTACATAAAAGGTCCTTTTGGGAAAGGGCAAAGGGTGGGATTTTTCTGGTCATTGACTTGAAATGTATTTTTGAGTTTTGTCCTTCATGTTTTATGGAATAAAAAGTTCGGCCTTTTTATTGCATGAAACTAAAATTGAGAAAGGTTGGGGGAGGGGAGGGGGAGGGTTGAGGGGGGAGCAGGAGATGCCCCTCCCCCAGCTCCTGGGTAATGACACCTCACTTCTTGCATAATTTCTGGCACCTTCCCGCCTGCAATGCCGGCTCTCTCAGCGTCTCAGAGAAGAGGAGGGGGGATCACACACTCATCGTCATGCTTGGAGAATACTGGAAGGGGAGAAGCAGAGAAGGGGGGTCATGAAGGCCAGGGTGTGGGAGAGCCCTGTGAAGGTCTGACTGCACAGAGCTGGACTGGGTCTGTCTGGGGGTGGCTGGGCTGAGACACCCACGATGGCACTGGGTGCGCAGGGGGCCAGCAGGCAGGACTTAGGAGCCACCTCTTGGCACTAGCCTGTGTCCCTGACTCCTCTCCCCTGGCCCCTTTCCCTCTCCACATCACCCCTTCTTTCCAAGCAAAGCAGCAGCAGCCCCTGCCCTCCCTTGATGGGGCCACAGACTGCAGAGAACCGGGGTCTGACGAGCCGGAGCACAGACAGGGTGCCCTGGGGTGGGAGCCGGCCTGGGGTTCTCAAAAGCTGCTTAACCATGACATCGTTTCTTCAGATGACGCTGTAAATAGAGGCCCAATGTGAAAAAGGAGACGGCCAGCTCCTCTGCACCGAGACCCCCGGAAGTCACTGGTTGCGTGAAACTCCTTCCCCAGGACAGGAGGAAATAAGACTGGGACAGAGACCCAGTGGGCCAGAGCCCAGGGCTCGTCCAGCCACGTCAGCTTCTTCATTGCTGGAGGCGCTGCGCCTCCATGCGGATGCTTCGGGAAGGTCAGATTCAGGTAGCAGGGGTCAGCGCCACGCAGTGGGGGAGGGGGGGTGGGGGAGGTGAGGGCTCTGCACTTTGTGTGGAAGAATAACCGAGGTGAAAGGCCCACGACACAGCTGCCAGGACACTGGCCCAGCAGGCAGGCCTTGGTCAGGAGACTGAAACTTAAATCAACAGTCCCCAGGCGCCAGGGGATATGATGAGGACCCAGGGGTGAAATGAGGCTGCTGGCAGGCACACTTACATTGTCGTTCTGGAAGGAGTGGAGGAAGTTCCCTCCTAGCTCACCATCGTCTCGAGGGGTGCCTGGAGGATTGCTAATGCCACTTATGTTGTTAGGAGAATTCTGCAGAGAGAGCAGAGGAGGTAAGCCCCCGTGCCCCCAGCAACCTGCCCCCCAGATGGGGGAAAGGCTTCCTGGGTGGTGCTGTCAGGGAGGAGACATGGAAGACACACTCACTTTTGGAAGTCCATCTATGTCACCTGACCCTGAAAGGAAAAATGAATCCAGTTCAGTTTCTTGCCCACCCTTCTGTGCAGGGGCCTCCAAACCCTTCCACCCAAAAGCCCAAACGTCTCTGCAAAGAGGATCTTCTACTTAGGCAACATCTTCCTCTTGGGATCTTCCTGTGGGGACCTGGCCTAGGGGAGCCAGGAGCCAAGGTAGAGAAGGCTTCCCGGGAGGGTCAGGCAGGGGGCAGCAGGATGAGGTCAGGGCGCTGACTCACCTAATGAGCCGTTCATGTGGTGTGGCTCCATGCCACCCATGCCCCCCATCGGGCCGTCCGAGCCTGGACCCATCGGGAACTGTGGGAGAAGCACAGAGCGTGGCAGCTGAGTGGGCCCTCGGCTCGGCCGCAACCCTCGCAGGGCTCCCATGCCCAGCTGCATCCCCGGGGAGCTTCCATTCTGGGGGGGCCACTCTCTCACACTCAGGCATTTAATTTAACACCAGGAGGCCGGAGCTGGTGCCTCCCCTCGGCCCTAGGAATTGTGCAAGGCAGAGGCGCTCACTCCTGTGCACCACGGAAGGAAACCAACCCAGAGAGAGAGAGGGACTGGCCCAAGGCCACCCAGAGACAGCTCTCAAACCAGGCCTGCTGGATCCCATCCCAGGCTCTTTCCATCCCTGGGGCAGCGTGCGGGGCTCGCCAGTGAGAACCTCACACAGGCGGAGTGACCAACTGCCAGGCCAGAAAGCAAAAACATTAGTGCTTTTCCTCCCCATTTTACAGATGAGGAGACTGAAGCACAGAGTGGACCATGCTTTGCCCACGATCTCCCAGGTAGGAGAGATGGAGAAGCTGGGGCTGGGCCGTGGGCAGCCTGGCCCTGGAACCATCACACTAGCCTCCTCCAGGCTCTTCCTCAGAAACATGTGGGGAGCTGAGGCATGGGTGGCAGGACTTCTCTCGCTGGGACTGTGTGGGGGAGCTCACTAATGAGCAGAACTGACGGTGCAGACAGACCAGACACCAGACGTGTAATCTGCTCTACCCCCCTTCTCAAATCTGTCTGGAACTAACCCCCCCCCCCATCTCAGCAAAGCAGCAACTAAAGGCCAGAGGTCACATCGCATGGCCACCAAGGGATGGCTGAGCCCAGTCTGGAGAGCCAAGGCCCAGGGATACAGACTGGATGCCAGGGTGGACAGGGGACGAAGTGGCAGAATGGAGGCCTGTGCCGGGCACTAAGGACACAGAGCTGAGTCACACCTGGGCCTCAGTCTGAAGGAGGAGCACAGCCACGGACACCTAACTTCCCCACAGGATGCTGAGATCCAAAGAGAGCTGCAGACAAAGCACGGCTGCAACTTCAGAAAGAGGCACTGAGGAAAGGGCAGAGAAGTCAGAACAGGCTGCATGGAGGAGGAGGCAGAACGCCAAAATAATTGAGGGATAGAATCTGGGCAGGCAGAGATGGACCATGGCCTTGTTCTCAGCAGGGGTCCTGCCTGAGCAGAAGAGGCCTCCTAGCAGGTGCCAGCATGGAGTGGCTGGAGCAGGAACTGCTGTGACAAGACTGCAGGGGAGGGGCTGGGGCACCAGCCGCTTCCTCACCCCGCCTCCCACTCACACACCCCGTGGGTGCAGGATCCTTGCCTCCCCAGTGGCCTCCCAGGGCCAGTCGCAGGCTTTGGGGCACATTTTGCCATCTGGCAACCAATTTCATGCTTATGAACCCAAGTGATAGGAGAATGAGGGTGACCAACTTTTTAAGGAGCCAAACCCAGACACAGTCACACCAGAGCAAAAGAATCCCAAAATGTGACAATAAACAATTATGCACATGTGTTATTACTGTAACATACATATATTTAAAAAACAGGTATCTTAAATAACATATTATGTGTATTTTTGTTATTCTTTTTAACAGCTTAAGATATAATTCACATACCATACAAGTGACCCATTTAACGTATGCAATTCAGTGGTTGTTAGTGTATTTATAGAGTTGTGCAACCACCACCACCATCAATTTTACGACGTTTTCATCACCTGCATCCATTAGCAGTCACTCCCCATCCCCACCGCCCTTGAAACCCCAGGCCCACTCAACCATTAATTTATTCTCTGTCTCTACAGATCTAGCTATTCTAGACACTTCATACAAACAGAATTATATGTGACCCTTGTGGCTGGCTTCTTTCGCTTAGCAAAATGTCTTCAAGTTTCATCCATGTTGTTGCATGTATCATGTACTTCATTCCTTCTTACGGCCAAGTAACATTCCACTGTATGTATATACCACGCATTCATCAGTCAATGGGCAGTTGGGTTGTTTCCACTTTTTGGCTATTATGACTAATGCTCCTGTGAACATCTGTGTACAATTATCGTGTGGACATGCTTTCATTTCTCTGGGGTAGCTACCTATGAGTGGAATTGCAGGGTCACAGGGTAACTGTTTAACCTTTCGAAGAACTGCCAGACTGTTTTCCACAGCATCTGCACCACTTCACGTTCCACGTTCCCACCAGCTATGTGTGAGGGTTCCAATTTCTTCCCATCCTCGCCAACACTGCTCATTACGTCTTTCTGATTCTAGCCATCCTAGTGGGTGTGAAGTGATAGCTCATTGTAGTTTTCATTTGCTTTTCCCTAATAACTGACACTGAGCATCTTTTCATGTGCTTATTGGCTATTTGTACATCTTTGGAGAAATGTCCATTCAGATCCTTGGCCCATTTGCTTTTAAGTTTATTTTTTGGCTGCGTCAGGTCTTAGTTCCGGCATGTGGATCTTCCATCGTGGTGCGTGGGCTTCTCTCTAGTTGTGGTACACAGGCTCTTCTCTTGTTGTGGCACGTGGGTTTCTCTCTAGTTGTGGGGCGCAGGGTCCAGAGCGCGTGGGCTCTGTAGTCGTGGCATGCGGGCTCTGTAGTTGTGGTGTGTGGGCTTAGTTGCCTCGTGGCATGTGGGACCTTAGTTCCCCAACCAGGGATCAAACTGGCATCCCCTGCATTGCAAGTTGGATTCTTAACCACTGGACCACCAGAGAAGTCCCCTTGGGCCATTTTTAAGTTGGTTTGTTTTTTTATTATTGAGTTTTAAGAGTTCTTTACATATTCTGGATTCAAGTCCCTTACCAGACATATGACTTGCAAATATTTTCTATGGGTTGTCTTTTTACCTTCTTGACAGTGTCCTTTGAAGCACGAATTTTAAATTTTTTTTTTTTTTTTTTTGCGGTCCGCAGGCCTCTCACTGTTGTGGCCTCTCCCGTTGCGGAGCACAGGCTCCAGACGTGTAGGCTCAGCGGCCATGGCTCACGGGCCCAGCTGCTCCGCGGCATGTGGGATCTTCCTGGACTGGGGCACGAACCCGTGGCAGGCGGACTCTCAACCATTGCGCCACCAGGGAAGCCCCTCGAGTTTTAAATTTTAATGAAGTCTAGTGCAGCTACTTTTTTTGTCACTTGTGTTTTTGGTGTTGTAGGTAAGAAGGCTTTGCTAACCCAGGTCACAAAGATTTACTCCTACATTTTCTTCTAAGTGTTTGATAGTTTTAGCTCTGACATTTAGGCCTAGGGTCTACACTGAGTTAATTTTTGTGTATGTTGTAAGGACGCAGTCTAACTTCATTTGTCTGCACGTGGATATCCAGTTGTCCCAGCGCCACTTCTTTATTCTGTATTATTTACTTTTCTGTTACTTAAATGCTATTAATTAAAGAACAGCTGAACTAGTTAACAGGGGCAACAGTAGGACTAGTTAAACAAATGATGTGTGGAAAAAACACAACACTTTTATAATATTTCTGTCTTCTGACACAGTAAATTATTTTAACTCTTTACTGGATATTTAAATGTTGTAGGCTGTATTACTGTGTACTTATTGAACACACACGTTAAGATTTTTTCAAAAGAGAACCTAAATACAATAGGACTGATTAAACAGATACTACCTATATTTAGTTTCTAAAAACTGACATTTTTTTCTGTCCTGTATCACAATAGGATATTTTTGCTCTGCCTTTTTTTTTTTTTAAAGATTTTAAAAAAGGTTTTACGTACAAAAAGCTAGCATTGTTTCTTTCATTGGGTAGATGTCTTGGATAATCCATTCAAGGAAGTTCATTCAGTCCTATATCCTCTGTGTACTGACGGGAACACTGGTGGCACCTCCGGAGGCCACGTTTCTGGACCAGACCATGCCAATGTGAGAAGACATGGCCAAAGCAAGAGCCTGGCCGATTTTTTTTTTGTGGCGGGGGGTGGTGTCTATTAGAGCCGCTGGGGACCCGTGTTGCTTTCAGGGGTCCAACAGGGCAAATGGCACTTGCTTTTCCACTAATACTTCCCTGAACTGCCTGCAGGTTCTTGGGCATCCTTCTTTCCTTTCACGTAGTGGCAAAACTGAATACAGAGTCAAATGGAAAATGTACCGACGTGCCGCTCTGCTCTTATCAAGCCCTGGTGTCAGTCCAACGTGGTAACACCAGACTATCCTCTCCACAAAGACGTCTGCACGGACTTCCCTGGTGGCACAGTGGTTACGAATCCGCCTGCCAATGCAGGGGGCACGGGTTCAATCCCTCGCCCGGGAAGATCCCACATGCCGCGGAGCAACTAAGCCCGTGCGCCACAACTACCAAGCCTGCGCTCTAGAGCCCACGAGCCACAGCTACTGAAGCCCGCGCGCCTAGAGCCCATGCTGCGCAACAAGAGGAGCCACCGCAAGGAGAAGCCTGCGCACCACAACGAAGAGCAGCGCCCGCTTGCTCCAACTAGAGAAAGCCCGCGCGCAGCAACAAAGACCCAAAGCAGCCAAAAAAAAACCAAAACATACAAAAAAACACGTCTGCACATGGAGTGCTTAGGATTTTGCTTACGTGCTCAGGTTTTTGGATCTGTAGGAATCGCTTCCAGCTCTCCAAAGATGTCCAACCACTTTGTATCTACAAGCGGGTTTTGGAAGATCAGCTGCTTGTCAGGCCCTTTTCATGTAGGAGCTCATCAGATGGGCTATGCCTGCCTATGATGGCCATCATTTCTAAACATTCCGAGCACACTGGATATCATTATCGATTAAACCTCTCTTAGGGAAACTGGTTTTAAAGCACAAAGGTAATCTGAACTTGTGAGATCTAAGTTGGATTCTAAATAAGTTACAGTTTTTAATAAAAAAATTGGGAAAGTTCTAACTTGGCTGCCCTTACCGGTGACACTTCGAGTCCTCAAGCAGCCTCACTTCCAAAGGTAAGCCATTACTTCGGCTGTATGAGGCTTTATCACAACCCCCCACGAATCTGAACAGCTCAAGTGCCGTCCACTCAGCCTCATGTAGGCTCCTCATGGCCTCTTTAAAGATCATCAAACAGTTCTGGAGAAGCAGCAACTACATTTCTATTTTACTGTCATTCCTTTCTGCATTCTCATCTCATCGTATTTCCAAATCAGAGAAGAGCATCACAGCAGGCTGACATTTTAACATCTTCTCTGTGGCCAGCAACAGCCATCTGTGGGCGTGTGTCCAAGGCTCTCTGCATTTCTATAAACTCAAAAATCTCACTGAGCGCTTCTGCACGTTTTGAGCAAATTGACAAGTGACCAAAACGTTTCATTATGAAAGCTGGATTATCAAAGGTAAGCAAATCTCCCCCCTTGACAGCAGTGTCGGGGACAAGGTGTGTGGGGCATTTAGCAGGTAAGAAGTTTATAGACTAAATGGAACTTGCCAAATTAACTGCACTGTCTGCCAAATATGCAGATAAATGAGTGAAGTCTGGTTGCATTTGGACAAGGAGAATAACAATCTTTTATTTGTTTTCTGCAGTTTCATTAACATCTTCTTTGTAGAAATCAAGATTATGATTTGAAGCTCCAGTTTTCAAGTCAAAGTACCTAAAAGCTGGGGAGACTGTTTTGTTGCCACGGTGTGATGAACCATGTGATATGATGAAGGAAGCTCCCTGATTTTCTCGAAGATGCAATAGAATCAGCTGCACACTGTAAAGGACCAACAAACTTGTCATCAAAATTCCCCCTTCTGTTCACCCACAGGACTTAGTTGCAGCCTCTGAGTCAGGAAATGTAACCTTCTCAGTTCATGGACCAACATGGCGATGGTGTTCATTCAAGGGCCAACAGTGTTCATGCCCCGGCCAATGTGGCAGCCGCTGTTTTGCACTGAGCACTGGTGTCTCTTTGGAGGATGCACAAAACTTTTGATTGATTTAGAAGGATGTGCCTGTCTCGTCCTAGACTGTGCAGTTCTGTCTACAATGCGCTCTCCCACCCTTTTTCCACCCACATCCCTTCTCATCTTTTCGGCACACTTGCCGGTATGTTCTGGTTTGGTTATTTGCCTCCCTGACCCAGGTGTATGTGTCCTCACACCTGTCATTAAAATTCATTCAGCCCTTTTTTTTTTCCTTTGGAGGTGTCGGGGTCACGCTGGTGCTGGTGGTCTCATCGTTCTCATTTTCGTTATCTGTGCTCTTAGAAATCATGATCGTGATACTCACAATGTGAAAAATGAAAACTGCACTATCTTGACACAAACAGTTAAGCCGCAAGCAGAGTCAAAGGTGGACTCCACCAGGGCCCGGATGCAGCGCACTTGAGTCGTACCCCTCGGAATGATGAAACACAGATGATCCATCATTGAGAGCCACAGACCACGACTGCTGGCATCCGTGCTCAGGAAAATATGGTGACAGCAACCATGGGAAGTGGGGAGTCTATGCCACTTTCATGTACTCAGTCCTGTCTTTGGGACCACTATATGAGTCTTATACTTTTCTGCCCAACCTGCATCCATTACCAAAACCCAGGATTTTTGTGTCCTGGGAAATCATCTCCCAGGACACAGGGCTTTCAGTGCTAAAACCCAAATGGCTGGCCACACTAGGGAGAGGCAGGGGTTATGGGAGATGCTGGCTGCCCAGGAGAGGGGGAGAGATGGTGGTGGAGCAGCAGTTGAGGAGCGAGGTTCCCACACTTCTCAGTCCCAGGACCCTGGGTAAGGTCCCTCTTGGCACTCCCAGGAGGCAGGCCAATGACCCTCACCCAGAGGCTGCTGGAGGATGAAACACATGCAGCGGCCAGCACAGGGCAGCCCATAATCAGGATTTAACACATGGGGTGATTCAGGAGGCACATCAGGAACCAAACTGGCAAAACCAAACTCTGCATCCCTAAGGGCCTGAGCCAACCTTGGGGCCACAAGCCACCCTCCGGCTCTGCATCCCACAAACTACTGATCTGGTCACGTGACAGCCTCCTTTCCAGACCCTGAGCTCCCGGAGGGCAAGGCCAGTGGGACTCACCTCCCCCACCTGGCAAGGAAGGGTTGTCTGTGGGTCAGACCAGCCCTGTCCTTAGGGAGCTCCCAGCCGGGAGAGGGAGACAGGCCGCCACTGCACAGTCCAGTCCTGACATGGGCACGGGAACACGAGAGGGAGTAGGTGAGCAGGAATCAGAACAAGTGGAATTTGAGCGACAACATCATTACAGGTTGGGACTTCGAGAGGCCAAGAAGGGAGGAAGTGGCTTCTAGATGAGGGAAGGGCCCGAGCAGACGCAGAGAGGTTACAAGATGCGGGGAGGGTCTGAGGGCTCCCAGAGGCACACAGCAGGCAGGCCCCCGGGGGCCTCCCCCCAAAGCTCCACAGCCAAGGATACGGACCTGAGACATCGCCCAGGTGCACAGTCAGCCAGCCGAGCAGGGACCGGCCCAGGCCCACCTGCAGCCTGCTGCTCTTCCCCGTCAACAGCTGGCTCGGCCAGCAGGGGTCCCCACCGTGAGGCTGGGCGCCCCACTCTGACCAGAGGTGTGGGAATCAGCCCACCCACTTCTCTCCCACCCACTGCCAGCTATGAAATGGGAACCAAGCTGCCCAAGAGTCAATCACTTTTCTGATGGTTTATTTTATCCACCTTTGGTAACAAATGGCTGCCATCAGCTAAGCTTGCTTTCCGCTCAGCCGACGAAGTCAGTTGGATCTGTCGCAGTACCTGATGTGTAAATTATTAGAAGCTGACTTACGTTGGACCGGCTGCCTCCAGGCGGCACCGGGTTAATCATTGTGTAGATGTTGTCACTGGAATTTGTTGAATCTGTAGAACAGTGGAAACCCGCAAGTCGGGGTGATTAATTCACTTCTTAATTAAAACAAACTCATGGCACTTGAACTCATTCTTTTGTATTTTATCACCTAAAATTTCCTCTAAGTACCACCATTTTCTGGCTAATTTGTATTTAATGAAGATTCACAAAGTTTTTAATTGCAGAAAATTCAACTGTGAAAACCACTCAACCCTGAAAGGAAGGATTTCAGGGTGCCTGGATAGCAATGTGGACATGGCAAAGCCGTCTCCCCCATCGCAAACCAAATCTGGTCCCCAGACACTGCCTGGCAATGCAGGGGCGGCCAGACCACCACCTGCGCTCTCCCCACAACCCCGCCCGGCAGTGTTAGTCAAACTGGGAAAGAGAAACACCACAAGCTGATGGGGCCAGCCTGCCAAGCTGATGGGGCAGGAGAGAGAGGCAGGGATGGTGCTGGAGACGCAGTAACATATGGAGTGGTTTAATGTGACCCAGTCTGAATGTAGGTCATGCAGCTCATAAAAATGCAGCAGCAGAAAGAGGGAACAGGAGCGGGAATATCACGGTCGCCGCCAGATCCACCCCTGCCACTGAGCAGCTTCCCTGCTACGGGGAGCTGAGGGGATGGGAGAGAGGGACTCCTCCGTGTCCCCAATTAGCCAGCAAAGTCTCCTTAGGAAATCAGCTAACATGTTTATATCAGGAGCAGGCATCAGTATTTCTCGGGCAGAGATCCAACTACCTCTCACTTTTTATTTTGGGGGTGGGTAAAGATAGTATGTTGAATTCCTTCTAGTTGACGGTACGCTACTCTTAGCTGGGAAGAAACACAGTTGTGATCTCCTTTTCAGCTTCTAGTGCATACTGTCAGCCTCCTAGAAGTGTATGTGTGTGTGTGTGTGTGTGTGTGTGTGTGTGTGTGTGTGTGTGTGTTGTGATGGTGTGTGTGTGTGTGTGTGTATGTGTGTGTGTGTGTGTCCTCTTCTGATTAAAGAAAAGGGGAAAAGGGATCTTTGATACAGAGGACCAGAAGCCAATAGCTCTAGACACTCAAGAGGCATCACGCTGTAGAGTCCTGGTCCCAGGATGCCAGAACCCAAAAGCCCCTCCTCAGTCATCTAGAGAAATGACAACCAGGACAGGATTCTCTCTGACCAGCGGGAGCCGAAAGCGGTGAGACCCCTTGTTTCCGGATCTCCTTGCTCTGCCCTGTCCTTTCACTGGAGATGAGGAGTGACCCGGCTGAGGCCACATGGCAGGTTGGTGGCACCGGGGCCTCCTGCCCACTAAATCCCTGGTGCCAAGATGCCGGGTGGGGGGCGCAC
>NW_006798890.1:1739410-1741843 GCF_000442215.2 Lipotes vexillifer | reverse complement strand
CTTGCAAGCCCTGGCTCTGCACCCAGGCCCCTCCAGGACTCCCTCCTCCCTCAGCGGCACCCCTCCCCCAGCCTTCTTACCTGCAGGACTAGGCATGATGGGTGTTCCTGGGGGGCCGCCACCACCAGGGGGTCCCTGGAGATGAGATAAAAACTGACATCAGAAACCCACGGTAAAAAACCCATGGTGATGACACACGTGGGGAGAGGCCACTGAGCTCCAGCCAAGTCAGCAGCCAGTGCTCACCCGGGGCCCGGGTGTTTAAGGCTTGGGGGAACTGGATTCCCCCTTTCCTTTCTTTAAACCAAGAGGTAGCTGTGGGCGTGCGTGTGTGCTCATACACATGGGGACTGGTGAAACCAGAGGCCTGTAGTGGAAGCTGACTGGCGTACTGGTCAGTCCCCTGAATGGGGGTCCCAACTCTGGGTCTTGTTTGGGGACTTCTGGGCCACCAGAAAGTACAGATACCTGAACACTGACAGCAAGTTCTAGCACAGTTTGGAATCTGCTCAGAATATGTTGTGAAAGGAAAGAGACAGGGCCCCCCCACCCCACGTACTCTTGTACATACAGTCACATGAGGTTAGACACGCAATGCCCCAAACCTGCACACACTTACCACGTAGGTGCCGGGTGATGAGGAGGAATATGGAATCTAGAAACAAGAGGGGGATGAGGCACACCTCAGAGACATTGCCTCTGACAGGCAATGAGTGCTCTACCTTCCAAATCCTTTGGGGAACACAACCCCACTCTCGATGGGAAACACACTGAGCCACCCGGTTAGTGTCTCTAGGGGGGCCAGGGATGTGAGCCAAGTCCAGCTCCTATGCTGACCCGATCCTGAGAGCCTTGGCAGGGAGCCTTGGGGGGCCACAGGCACGGGAGACCCTCCAGTTCTAGGACAGGAAAGTGAGAGCTTCCCCCACCCCCGGCCTCCTGCCCTGGACTGTCTGTGCTAAGCCCCTTCCCAGCTCCTTCCTCTGAGTGCTGGAAGCCAGCTCTGCCAAGAAAGAGGAGGTTGGCAGGAGCCTCTACATGGACAGGGCTCTGAGCCCGGCTCTCAGCTCACACCTCAGCTTCTGCAGAGCAGCGGGGAGAGCCCCTGATGGCCCCAGCATGATACTCCCAAGCTTCCCCTGACAGGTGGGCTTCTCCTTGGAGGCATCAAGTGGAATCCTGCCGCATCCCACTCCCCATGACACCTCCAACCTGGGGACAGGACCCACCCTGCATCCTAGAACCCAGAACGCAGATAGCGCCCCCCCCCCTACCCCGCCCCACGCCAACCTGGGTACTCACTGAGTTAGCACTGTTAGGATTGGGCCAGGGTCTGCCAGCTCCCGGGCCCCTGAGAGGGGGAGAGAGAGATGGAGACAATGAAAAAGATGCCATAAGCACCAAGGGGGTGGTGCCAGCAGGGTCAGAACAAGAGGGCTGAAATCACTAACAGGAAGCCTTCATACACTCCTAGAGATGTTCTGGGGTAAAAATGTGTAGTTCCGTGGGTAAAAATCTATAGATTCCTATAAATTATGTGCAAAATTTGTGAAAATAATATTTCCTATGCACATGCATTTTCCTAGGAAGGGAATACAGAGATTCTCATAAGGATCAACTACCACAAAGGGGCTACACCACTGAAGCCCTGAAAGAGTGATCAACCGTACAGGACTTCAAATCTTGACCCTGCCACTTAGAGCTGTGTGAGCCTGGGCAAGTTACTTCACTTCTCTGTGCCCTCAGTTACCCCATCTGTCAATAGGGGATAATAAGAAGCACCTCACAGGGTTATCATGAAGATTAGGTGAACTAATCCATGTAGCAAGCTTGGAAGACTGCCTGGCACAGACAAGCACTATATGGGGGTGTATGAGGTCTCATCACCGGTATGCTCAACATCCTCACTTTACTGATGAGAGACTGAGGTCCAGAGAGGTGCCAGTAATTACTCCCATCACAAGTCTCTCAGGGGGAGCAAAGGGCGGGGAAAGCCATGGGCTCTGAGCCGCCAGCAGGGTGGTTGGCCTTACATGTTAATCCCGGGCATGGCGGGGCCAAGGGAGTTGGGTGGTGGTCTCATGCCGCTGCCGTAATTCTGCAACGATAACCAAGCGTCAGTCTATGAGAAGGAGAAGGGGAACCGGAGAGAGAAAGAGGGGGAAAAACCAACAGAACATAAGCGAGAGGGTTAGTCTGTGAAAAGGATCTGATGAGAAAGTAATACATTCATTAAAAAAATGCTGGGTGGGGGCTTCCCTGGTGGCGCAGTGGTTGAGAGTCCGCCTGCCGATGCAGGGGACATGGGTTCATGCCCCGGTCCGGGAGGATCCCGCATACCGCGGAGCGGCTGGGCCCGTGAGCCATGGCCGCTGGGCCTGCGCATCCGGAGCCTGTGCTCCGCAACGGGAGAGGCCACAGCAGTGAGAGGCC
>NW_006798890.1:1728348-1738711 GCF_000442215.2 Lipotes vexillifer | reverse complement strand
AAAGAAAAAAAAAAAAAAAAAAATGCTGGGTGGGAACCAACTGACAGGACCACAATGACAAGCCAGCACAGAGGGACAGTCCCAGCTTTAAAGGCATCTTCAGGGGCTTCAGGATGGGTCTCTCGAAAGCACACGGGCATCCAGGAAGGAGCTCATGATGCTGGCTGGCACCTGCCCTCAGGTCTCAGGCAGGAAAGGGGAAGAGACTCAGTAATAGGACCAGCTGGTGACCACCACCCACCTTAGAAATATGGGGAGAAGCAACGGCCAGCAGGCTGGAGGCAGGGCTGAGTCTGCACATGGAAGGGGAGGCACACTCCCAAAAGGCCTGTCCCGCGGCCGGGCGTCTGCAGACCCCACCCTGCCCCGGGTCTGGGCTGTCCCTCCATATCGTCACCCGATGCAGGTGTCAGCACGTGCGGCCCTCAACAGGAACAGTACTGGAGGAGCAGGAGGAAAACTCTGTCTCCCTGCTCAAGGGAATCACTGTTCCATTTAAGAGAAGAGTCTACACAAAACTTGGAAACTTGCAGGAGTCCCAACTCAGCTCGGCACAACCCACCATGGCAGTGGAATGGGTCAGAGCAACTGAACCAGGCACCCAGGCCTTTCACCCGGCTCATCTCCTTCACCACTGCTCTCCGACTCCCCTCTTCCAGAGCTACTTTCTTCGCAGGAATAAATATCCTGCCTCCCTTCTGCACTTGGCAGGCTCCTACACATCCTCCAATACCCAGCTCAAACAGCGCCTACCCTGTGAGGCCTTCCCTGCTCCATCCCGTGGGGTTAACTGCTCCATCCTAGTCACTCCCAGAGTGCCTTGTAATGTCCTCCCCCAACGGCCTGCAGCACTCTGGCTTATGATTGTGGCCACATGTCCATCTCTCCCACTGGACTCTGAACCCCTTTGGAAGGCGGGAACTCTATCTTACTAATCTTCATATCCCCCGTCACTGCACACATCAGCTGGCACAGACTGGGCGCTGAATCATCAATGGAGTGAAGAAGTGAATGAATGGAAATTAACATGAGGCTGGTTGTAGCCTGAGCTCTGCCTTTGTAGGAGAAAGCAGTAGGTTGGTGGAATTTTGATGGCAAAGGAACAGCCAGCATTGGCCGCTTTTTACTGAGCACAGAACACATACAGTCTCTGGTTTGGACCTCGTAACGATGCCATGAAGCTGGTATTATTCCCATTTTATAGAAGAGGAGACTGAGGGTCTGGGGGGAGAAAGATGTGCCCAAGTTCACAGTCAGCTAATGTCTCTACTGGGGTTTAATCCTGGATCTGCGAGCCTCAGGGTCTGCTCTCTACACCACACATCTGGGAGGTGGGGAGGAGGGTGGGAGTGGGGACACAAGAGGAGGCTCAAGGGCCAGAGCTGACAAACAGAGCCGCCATCAGGCTGGTGGCAGGTTCTCCAGCCAGGGACCATCTCGGGACCACCTCCTTGGCTTGGTCACCCAAAGAGGAGTTTGGAGTGAGAGTGTCCAGACAGGGTGTGCACAATGACTGCAGCAGCGCCAGGCTGGCTGGCAGACAGCAAGGCCTGCAGTCGGGGGAGGGAGAAGAGGGCAGCCGTGGAGGACTCCTCCGGTAGCCGGCATCCTCCGTGCCTGCTCAGGGCTGAGTCCCTGGGCCGGAAGACACTCACCTGCCCTGGAGCAAATATGCCACAAGATCAGTGAACAAAGGGGCCAGTCGCTCCCTACGGACAATGCCACGCGTGGTGAGCAGAGCCACGGATTTGAGGTCAGAACACGGAGAGCCTGCCCCAGCACAGCCTGACTCTGGGCAAACCACAAAAATAACAATAACAAAGAGCCAGGCTGTGCTACGGGCTTAGTATCACCTACATTTAACCACCACAACCTCACTACTATCCCCACTTTAAAGATTAAGACACTGAGGTGCAGAAGCAGAGTGATGGCCCCTCATGCAGCTATGATCATGGCTTCAGAGCTGCAACCCCTCCACCGTGCTGCCTCGCCCATAAGATGGGGACAAAGAGCCCCCACCCTTACAGGGCCATGTGAGGACCAAATGAAATGATGGCTCTGAAGTGCTCCCTCAGCCATCAGAGGTGTGTACTGACTTGGGATGTTAGCAGAGCGAACGCCAAAGCCTTTAATGCTGCCTTAAGCATGAGGTCTTAAAGGGCCCTTTCTAAGCCCACGTGCACTTACTAAATCCCCTGTACAAATCTCAGCCTCGCTTCCGCTGCTCCAGAACGGGAAGCTCACCACCTCCCCAAGCAGCCCACCCTTCCACTGTGCGCAGCCTGGCCAATCAGAAAGGTCTTCCAGATAGAGAGTGAGATCTCCTCCAGGGGCTGCAGCTGCATCCTACACTCTCTCACACCCAGGAGAGCTGCCGGCACTGTGGGGATGGAGTGGAAGGCTGGCCTGGGGGCCGGCGGGAGCCCAGGACGTGGCAGCAGAGTGCGGTGAGGAGATTAAGCAGGGTGCTCACTCCTGAAAGACGTCTGGACATGCAGCCCCTCAGGGGAGGCTCCGGGTGCACCACCTGCTGCCCTAACCCGACCCCCTCAGGAGCCTCCCGAAAGCCAGCACGGCCGCTGCCCAGGAGGGAGCAGGCCTGCCAGGTCCTCCCTCCTGCAGAGGCCCAGACCCCGATGGCCACTTACATGCCCCCACTTCACAGCTGGCAAGCTGGAGGCCCAGAGAAGCCAAAGACTCGCCCAAGGCCATACAGTAAATCAGGGGTGAAAGTAAGGCTGAAAGTCAGGTTTTGGAGGCAAGTTTTCAAATCAGAGACCCTGGCCTTTTCACAGAGGAGGGGAGGGCTTAGAAGCACAGCTTCACAGACTCAGTAGAAATGGTTCTCTCTTCTCCCAGTGCCCACCTGCCTGCAGCACTGGGTTCTGAGGTGTGGCCATAGCCAGACACCCCCTCTTCCTCTGTCCTCAGCACTACTCTGCAGGGACGGGTCAGCTGGAGACCTGGGAGGAGTCCTTGGTGCAGCCATGGAGCCAGCCAAATCCACAGGGGTGTGTGCATGTGTGTGTCTGTCTACCTCCCCACATCCAAACCTTGTCCCGATGAGGGCGCCCCCAGACTCTGGGCAGGGGGGCTGATCCATGGTCAGGAACTATAAAGGGTCAGGCCCCACCCTCTTGGTCTCAGTTCTGCGCTCTTGGGCAAGGTCCACGGTGATGCAGAAAGGCAGCTGGCAGGGGCTGGGGCCTGCTTCTGCTTCCTGCAACTCCTTGGCTCAGGGGCTCTTTTTTGATGTTGCCTGGGGCCCCAAAGAATAGTCTTTAGGACAGACCTGTCAAAGGGGTCTCCAGGTTGCTGGGCAGTTTCCTGGGCTTTGGGCCGGCCCTCCACCACCTCTAATCATGTAGCAGCCTGGCCAGCCCCACTGGGAGGTCTCCGAAGAGCCACCGGGAAAAGTGCCTGAAGCGGCTCCCCTCTCTCCTCACCAGCCCAGGGTGCCCTGGCCTGGTTTATGATCCTTCCATCTCCTTCTGGGGTCTCTGCTCAGAGGCACTGAGCTTGGACTGTCCTGGCTCAGTGGGGAGATGCAGCTTCTCCTGGTGGCACAGGACTGTCTCTAGGGATGGTGGGTTATCCTTCAGCTGAACGTTCTCAAATGCAGACAAGCCAGGATGGCGATCTGATTCTAGGCTGTCCTGACCCCACCCCAACCGGAATCCCAGACGCGCTGCAAGTGGCGTCCGCGGGAGCCTTCAGAGCCCCGCCAGCTTCAGCCTCACCCCAACAGGATTCGCTTTTGAAAAACTGAGCCAGAAGTTCTCAGCTGACACAGGCACAGGCATAATTCATTAAAGAGAGAATACAATTAAGTGGAAATGCTACCTCCTTTTCACCACTGGCTGCTTCACAAAACCAGAATAAAATCTGCCTGAGGAACTGAGGGCAAAGGGCAGGGTGATGCCTAGCTTGCTGGTTCCTTTGTGACATTTAGGCCAAAATGATACACAACCTAAGAAAGTATGATGTTACTCCATTCGGTTTTGAAACCTATAAAGTAGCCCCAAGACCACACTGTACCTACTCTTTGTTCAGAAAGTTCTAGAGTGGTCCCACTATTAGGAATGTTATTCTCCACTTGGAATAAAAGGCTGAAGGTTTCCCACCTCTGTGTCCAGTCTCAGCACGGCCCTGTGCATGCAGTGGTGCTTACTAAAGACTGCCTGAAGGGGCTTGGTCACTTTTCTTAACAGTCCAGGCATGGCAGAGACAGGGCTCCCTCCCTGGGCCCAGGTTCTAAGGAGGGAATGGGATCCGTGCAATGCTTTGCGGAGCCTTGTGCTGCGGTCTGTCTCACAGCTGTTGCTTCACGCAGCCCCACGATGAGCCCTGTGAGGTCATCACCCGGACACCCATTTTGCAGATGAGGGACTGGAGGCCCAAATAGGCTGAGGTGAGGCCAGGACAGTGTTCCTAGCACTAAACTCACCCCTCTCCTGTCCACTCTGAGTGATCAGGGCAGCACCCTCAGGGGACAGAGAGAAAGGGCTTGGGGGGTAGATCCTGTCCTCTTCCTACCCTCAGCTTGGGGGTCTAAAACTTCCAGGCTCTACGATGCCCACTCCTTGGCTGACCCCAGAACCTGCAATCCATCTCATACCCCAATCTTGCCCAGGCCCAGGCTCACTCAAGGCCAGGTCTTTCTGCCCCCAGTGAGGGGCTGGTGAGGACATCCAGGTTGCTCTAAGGGAGGTTTGGCTCTGGAATTTAATACTGCACCCTACCCAGAGGGGCACAAGTGATATGGGAAAGGAAGGAAACAGAAACACTAATTAGAAAAGATACATGCACCCCTATGTTCATTGCATCATTTTTTTTACAATAGCCAAGATAGGGAAGCAACCTATCCATTCATCTTGGATAAAGGAAATGTGGTACACACACACACAGAGGAATATCATTCAGCCATAAAAAAGACTGAAATCTTGCCATTTGTGACAACATGGATGGACCTAGAGGGCAACATGCTAAGTGAAGTAAGTCTGATAAGGAAAGACAAATACTGTATGATTTCATTCATACGTGGAATCTAAAAACCAAAGCAAATGAACAAACGTAACAAAACAGAAGAAGTGGTTACAGATACAGAGAACAAATGGGTGGCTGCCAGAGGGGAGGAGGGCGGGGGGAGAAAACGAATAAGCGAAGGAGATTGAGAGGTAGAAACATCCAGTTGCAAAATAAAACGAGTCATGGGTATGAAATGTATGGTGTGAGGAACAGAGTCAGTAACTATATAATATCCTTGTATGGTGACACATCATAGTAACTAGACTTATTGTGGCAATCATTTTGAAATGTCCAGAAATACTGAATCACTATGTTGTGTAACAGGAACTAACACAGTGTTGTAGGTCAATTGTACTTCAAAAACAAATGAACTCATAGAAAAAGAGATCAGATTTGCGGTTACCATTGGCAGCAGGTGGGGCTGAGGAGGTGGGGGGGAGGATTGGATGAAGACAGTCAAAAGGCACAAACTTCCAATTACAAGATAATTAAGTATTAGGGATGTAACATACATCACGGTAAATAGAATGAGCATTGCTCTATGTTACACATGAAAATTGTTACGAGTAAATCCTAAGAGCTCTCATCACAAGGAAAAAACATTTTTTTCTATTTCCTAATTCTGTATCAATATAAGATGATGCATGTTCACTAAACTTATCGTGGTAACCATTTCATGATGTATGTAAGCCAAATCATCATGCTGTGTACCTTAAACTTACACAGTGCTGTATCTTAATTATATCTCAATAAAACCAGAAACAAAGAAAAAAAAAAAAAAAGGAGAGATGTTTTCAGAGCCCCTGAGGTTGGCGGGGTGGAAAGGGTCAGCTGGCCTCACCGCAGGGCTAGCCTCTGCCTCCCCTCTGGGCACCGACCTCCGAGCCTACGAGAGCTCCACCCCTGTACCCTGCTCGGTGAGGCCAGGAGGGCCCTTTTCAGCAAGACCTCGGCCTTCAGGACCACCCTCTTTAAACGTGCCATGAGAGCGTGCCAGACTGCTGCTCAGGGACATGGACATGACGAAACTCCCGCTAAGCCAGGAGGAAGTCCTAGACTTCGGGACACTCTGCCCTCGGTCCGTCTGATAATTATCCATTCCCAGCTTCTGGAACCTCAGTATTACTACAGACTTAAAAAGCTGTTAATGGCCTTTGCCAGAAAAAATAAAAAGAAACGCGAAGCCATCACCAAACCCAAGCAGCTCGAGTCCTGAACACTGGTTTTAAGGCCGCAAGTTGGAAAACACGAACTGCTTCCTAAGAGGCTACCCTGGGCCAAGCATCATGCCAAGAACTTGAGCCTCCTCCTTTCAGCAACCATACGAGGAAGTACTGGTCTCCTCCCCATTTTACAGGTGCACAGTCTCCAAGAATCAAGAGGGGCAGGTGGTGGAGTACTCCATCCTTTTGTGTCCCCTAGACCCTCCCCCCAACCCCACGGACACCCTGGAAGTCCAAGGCCACTGCTGATTTCCACACCAAGAGTAGCTCTAGTGTGTGGCTGAGGAATCTGAGAGTTTCTGACTCAGGAGAGGGAACACTTGGCTTTCAGACCCTGCCACCCCTCCCACGGGTTCCTGTGGAGGTCAGCTCAAGCCGGCTGCCTGGCAGGAAGGGGCCACTCTGGTAGCTTAAAAGGAGCTGGTGAAAACACAAGCTCTGGGGGATTTGAGGAAAGAAAAGAAAACTGGAGCTGCAATTGGTGTGGGCTTGCTTCCTTTTAGGATTAAGGGGCCAATGAAAGACAAGGACCTCCCTAAAAATCTTTCAACGCCACAGATGTTGCAGCCATCACTGAGAAGAACGCGGCAGCTGGGTGTGCTGTAAATACAATTCCAGACAGAGTGGAGGGCTGTGGGGTGTGGCAGACGCCTCTTCCTCCAAAAGGGAGGCATGAGTGCGTGAGTGGGGGCATGACCTCACGCCCAGGGAACCGGAAACCTGTGCAGGGGCCCAGAGCATCCCAACACCGACAAGCAGGAGTGGGAGAGACAAGCAGGCCTCCAGGCAGGGCAGAAAAGAAGGGAAAGAACACCCTAGAACAAAATCCTCCTGCTCTCACTGTGAAATGCCCCTCTCCTTACTCAGACTTCTGGCTTTAGATAGTCAGATACCAGACAATTCCCAAGGAGGGCAGAGCACAAACTCTCTGCCACGGCGCCTGCAGGACCCAGAGCCGCGTTCAAACACTCAGAAGAGCGGGAGCCAACTGTGAGAAGGTGCTGGAACAGGAATGGCCTGCCAGACCCCTGCCTGATGGTGCTGTGGGACCTGGGACCTGTGGGTATGGAGCTGCATCCCAAGGAGCGACCACTGTGTTGCTGCTATAAAGGGGTGGGCAGGGCACTTGAGATAATTTCCTCTAGAGGTTTCTAAACTGTCCTTTTTGGCAGTGGAGCCCCTCTGGGCAAAAGAAAGCTTAGGCAGGAGCTTGGTACATGAAAATGGCAAAGGCTCTGAGTGGAAGGGAGCGCCGGGGCCCTGGCCGGCCTGGCTCCTCGCAGCTGGGTGGTACCACCAAGAACCACGGCTACAGATTCACCCCCCACTGGACTGGGGGGGACGCTGAGGCCTGCTGGGGCCACCGAGGTGAAAGTGATTCATCCAAAGTCAGACAACTGGTGAGTTGCAGGCAGAATAATGCAATATCCTGCCTTGGGTCCCAACAAACTGTGACCATTGAGCCAGCTCAGGCCCACCCTACCTCCCAAAGGTGGGAGGAAGCTTTGGGGACCCACACCGCTGCTCGCGGACATAGACCCCTGCCTTCCAAATTCCTCAAATCCCTCCCATGGAAGGCTCCCAAATGCTCCTCTTCCCCAGTTCGCTGGGGGTCCCCTCAACTCTGCCAGGTGGGCTGCCCAGCTGTGGGCAGAACGGGCTGCTGGGGCCCTGGCCACGCCCTCTCCCCTCACCCCTCCGAGCTGCGAGACGTGGAAAGACTAACAGACTTGGAAAGAGGAGAGAAGGCAGGTGCACACAGATGGCCGGGAGATGGACAGACAGACAGGCGGTCAGTTACCTGTGGGCCGGGCCCCATAGGCCCCATGCCTCGGGGAGGGTTCATTCTCTGCATTGATCCTCCCATGTTGGGGTGCCCTGCGTGACAGAGCGGGTAAGCCGTGAGTGGCAGGAGGTGGAGGCAGACGGTGGTGGGGGGGAGCCCCTCCTGATGCCCCCACACCCGTGGCCCACCCTGCCTTGTCTACCTTGTTGTCGCGTGGGATCCATGGAATTGGGCAGCAGTGGCTGTGTCCCAGGAACTCCTCCCGGAGGCTGAAAGAGACGTAAGACCCAAGGTGAGTGGCTGCTCCCCGGAGCTGGGGACAGAGGGGAATGCACCTGCCTGCCCAGGCTCCCCACCTGACCATTCAGGGCCACTCATGGCCTCCCTGAGACTGCTCCTGCTGCCCGTCGGCTGGGGGGTCCCCGGGCAGCAGCAGTCAGCTCCAGCTGGTGTTATGGAACTGCAGCATAGGTGGGTCAGCATGGGTGCTTCGTCTTTGGGAGAGGAACCACGGCCCAGCGCTGCCGTCTTGGCAGGTCTGTATACCTGCCAGAGCCCAGGCACACTCTGGCCGGGCCACCAGCCACACCCCCCTCAGAGGCAGCACTGCTCCCTCCCTCCCTTTTACCACCCAAACTCCAGCTGATGCAGTTTAGGCCAAACCCTGTCTCTCCGTTGCCTCGTGGAGAGTGGGGATGTAACTTGTTTTATCCCCAACTCCCAACTGCGGGGACCCACTAGCTAAACTCCCGCCACCGTGGGAGGCCCTTCTTCAAGGGGGCGGGGGAGGAGGCGGCTTTTGAGATTTAGATGAGGGAGCTGAGGTCCAGAGGCCTGAGGGCCCCCAGTCAGCCCTCAGTCACCTGCCGGCAGAGCCGGGAAGAACACCCAGGACTCTGGACCCCAGGGGTGGAGGAGGAGGCCTCTAGGAGAGGGTGAGCAGGATGCTGAGTGACAACCTGCCACCCAAAGCCTGGCGCACGTGGCGCGTGCTGGTGTGACTACTACAGAGAAGATGGGACGGGGCCAGCGGTTTCCTGAGTGAACGCCTGGCCCGCCGGCTACGAAAACCCCTTCGAAGCGATTTATTTGAGACTGAAGTTATTTCAGCTGCAATATGAAAAAAGAGGAAAGCAGAGCTGGGGGGACGGGGAGGGAAAGGGAACTTCGCTTTTAGAACCCCACGCCTTAGCACTAAGCACGGGCCCTTGGCTTGGAGAGGAAAGCCTCTGTGAAAGCTGGGCACCTGTGACGGGGACCTCCACCCCTGCCCCCTGCTTCGCTCGGGTCCCCCACCCCGACTGTGCTGTGGGGATGATGGCCGAGTGGGGAGCGGACGGCCCAACAGGAAACTCCAAACCAGTTCTGGAATGAGGTGGTGGGAAACGAGGGCCATGCAAGCCTGGGGGTACTTGCTGCTTGAGAAGTGGCACCTGGCACCTGCTGCTTCCATCTGCCTGGGGCTGCGGAGAGTCTCTCTCTGTGGCCCTGGGTTTTAGCTGTTCCGACCTCTTGCTTTCTCCCAGCTCTGCTTCCTCCCCCGAGTTCCCAAGCTCTGAATCACCTGGCTGGTTTGTGTCTGCCCACCTGGGGATTTGGGATATTTCTCGAGCCTGGTTTCAGGACTCCGAGAGGACACAGGAAGACCTGCCACTGAGGCTGTTTGGTTTGGGGGCTCTTGGGATGTTGAGGTGCTGGGAGACCCCCACCCCAGGCCTTGGTAAGCCCCCACCTAACTCTGATGGAGCGGCTGTAGGGGGCTGGACAACCACTTCCTCTCCAGGTAGCCCAGTGTTGACCACCAGTTCTGGCCGGAGGCTCTTCCTTGGGTTCCCCTAACCCTGCTGTGTGTCAGAACTCAGGAGCAGAGCAGGGCTTCCAGGAGGCCCAGAAGGACCCGGGAGTCACTTCCCTCACTGGAGTGACCCTGAAATGAGGCAGTCTGGGCCTCCTCTACCAGGGAAGGAAGGAGTGCAACAACCGAGGTAAAAGGGGCCGCACTGCAAGGGCTGAAGCCCTCACGCGTGAGAAAGGAGAAAAATAACGGCTCATATATGGGACTGCAAGCACGAGCCATGCACACACCCTTGGGGCCTGCTGGGGAGAGAGATGCTCTGGGGCTGTCCCACAGGCTCCTGGAACTAGGCCAGCGCCTCGCTTACAGCACCATGGGGCAGGCGCAGCAGGGAACGGACAAATCCCATCAGAATCTGCTGGGTCATTTGGTTGCCTGCCTGAGTCCACAGGTTGGGTGGGGTAGGGGCTCCGCTGGGATGTGATGTCAGGGCTGCCTGACAACCCCAGACTCTAGCCTTCCTCTCCTTAA
>NW_006798890.1:1726404-1728057 GCF_000442215.2 Lipotes vexillifer | reverse complement strand
CCCTGATGAACCCCACTGCTCACCGCCCACCCATCTACCCTGGGTTGAAACACCACAATGCGCTCTGTACAAGGCTCCAAACCCCTAGCCAGGGAGGCAGATGCAGGACGGCCTTGCAAGGCCTTAGGGCCAGGTCAACGACCCTGAGCTCCCGGTCCCCCTAAGTGCCCTCCTCATTGCCCTAACCCAGGAGGTCGTGTGGGCCTGAGCTGCTTCTGCTTCCTCCCCCTGCCCTGGGGAAGGCTGAGCTAATGGGTGGCAGAGAGGCTTCTGTGGAACCAGCAGCCCCAACTGAGGCACTCTCCAAGAGACGCCCGGGGCAGTTCCTGGGACAGGGACACATCCCCCCCCTTGGAGGAAAGAAATGTCTTGAGTCCACAGGAAGCTGGAAATCGGTATAGATTTCCAATGGGGGAGTGAGTGGTGGGGAGGTTGGCCCGATTGATTTGTAATGCGAGGTACAAATGATGGATTTATTCTCCATGTGCCCTCTTGGGCACTTGCTCATGCTTAATTGATAAATAGAAACAAACGTCTCCTCTTGTGTCCCTTAATTGCTGGAGGAAGGGCCACAATTATGATAAGGAAGCATCTGTTCCGTCCCTGGGGCAGAGGCCAGTTTGGGCTAAGGAGAGCCCTGGGTGGGCAGGAGGGAAAGTTGCTGCTGGGGTCCGTGCATGTGATGGCAGAGAAGGCCCACGTGATGGCCTGTTAAAATCAAAGGCAAGGGGCAGCACTTTTACACCTATGAAAGCTAACTGAACCTGGCGAGGTGGAGAGGAAACAGCACTGGGCCAGGAGCTGCAGACTGACATGAGCCCAGCTCACTGAGATGCTTAAGGAAGTCACTGCTCCACTCTGACCCTCTGGTTTCCTCATCTGTGATATATCCTAGGGTCCCTCTTTGCTCAAGAAGCTGGGTCTCTAATTATTGTCCGAATTTTTCCCCTTTATGTCAGAGAAAACAGGAAAGAAAAGATTTTTGGAGAAAAAAAATTAGTGGAAACTGGTAGGCTATTTAACTTTAAAATTGGAGTCCCCTGGTTATGAGCATCTCTCCAAAGTCCCTGTATTGTCTCACTCAGGAGTTTTCTTGCAGCGCCTTGAGAATGAAAGGGATCACGTTCAGGTGATGCCAATCTAGCATCTCCCAGCTCCAAAGGCAACAAGGGCTGGATGTACTGGCACCGCTGGTCAGACTTTCTGAAGGGTTTCTGCAAGGTCACTCTAAGAATTATGTATACAAAGATGTATGGGCATGAAAATAAATTTCCCTGATTTTTTATTTAAAGTTTCTTTTAAATCTGTCTACCCTAAAAAGAAGGTAATTCATCTGTGCCTCTGCAGCTCTCTTCCCGCCCCTGGATGGGCTGAATCAGGTAGGGCAGCTGGGGACCGATTTCTCCAGACCACCTCGAATTGCCAACCCTAATGGGCCAGGATAAGGCCCACAACTCCAGGCTGAAAACCCCTCCCCGTAAGCAGACCACTTTCCTAATTACATGAACAAATCCTTTCTTATTCTGAGTTGGGTCTGGGAAGCAGGCAGACATTGCTTAAAAACAAATGTCCTCACTGCATCCAGGCTCCTGATCTAAGCATTCCTACTGGCCATTTCTCCCCTTAATAGCAGGACTGTATTTACCAGCCTTG
>NW_006798890.1:1724578-1726278 GCF_000442215.2 Lipotes vexillifer | reverse complement strand
CCTACTTGCCATTTCTCCCCTTAATATCAGGAATGTATTTACCAGCCTTGGAAATTCTCAAAAGCTTCCAGGAAAAAATGCACATTGTCAATTAACTTTACTAAGAAGGAAGACCCTTTTCCAAAAAGGGGCTGGAAGGGAGGGGCTGGGGCGTTACCACCTTCTCTAGAATAGTGGAAACCCTGCATTCCCGGCCTGCTGCTCCAGAACTGGCTTCCCAAAGCCCACCGGTAGAGGCAGGTGAAATGTTGAGAGGGGCTGCATGGGGACCTGTTTATAAGCCTCCCACATTAAAACTGTCCCTCCACCTCCCAGCCCTTCTCTCAGATTGTGATTTGAGTCCAAGTCCAGCCGGGTTCACGGGTGGCCGAGTGAGGGGAGAGAACATGAAAAGGTACAGTACCTGGTTTCCCATTCTGATCGGGGGCCGGGGGCCGCCTGCGTATCGCGGTGACATAAAAGGCTGCAATTACAGGGCATTAGTTCAATGACAGCCTGCACTCAGCGGTGACAGACAGAAATGCGCTCCTCTCCACAAAGTCCAGCTTTGTTACCACTAGTCGTCTTTTAAACTCTCTTCCTCCCGGTCCCTCCGGGCAAAACTTCCTTTGGGTGGAGGGAGTGATAGATGCATATACCCTGCACCTGTTGGTGGAGATCTACTCTGGATGCCTGCCGGGGCAGCAACTGGGACCCCGCACAGGACGCGGAGGAACGGTTACAGAAATGCAGGGCAAAGGAGGAGACCTCTGCTCTTGGTAAGGGCAAGTGAAAGAATCGGAAAGGGACTTGTACAGAAAATTTTCAAGCGTGCAGACAAAGCTGGACGCGAGCTCACACGCACTCACAACACCGACAAAGGGGGTGGGGAAAGGGAGCGCGGGGGAGGAGGTACACAATGAAAACAGTGAGGGTACAGCGGGCGCCCTAACTCAATGCGGGGGTGGGGTGGGGGGTGGGGCGCGGGGGAATGGGCAAGAAAGCTTTCTCAGCAGCGAGAGTGCACAAAGAAAAGGCCAGGGATGCAGCTTTGGTTACAAACAATGGTTAACCAAACTCAAAAACCAAACCAAAAGTGAGAGGAAAAGACAAAAAACGCAAAGGCCGCTGACAAGGTCACAGAAATAGTTTTCCTTTTCTTTTGGTTTCATATCCAAGCGGGATGTGATGTCCAAGGAATGCAGACTATCTTTAGGAAAAAAAGATATATTTTGGGGGGGAAAAGAATCTCCTTGGTCAAATCTCCTCAAAGGCAATGGCTAGACCACATTTTGATTTTTGTTTTTCCTCTGCTGGCTCTGTCCTCCTGGTGCCCCGCGCCCCCCGGCGGGCGGGCGAGCCACAGTGCGTTTACCTGACTGTGGGGTCCCATCATGCTGCTGGGATTGTGAGGTGGAGGCTGTGCGTGCGGCGAGGGCTGTGACCCCGGAGGACCCTGTGAGGCCAGACAGTAGAGGCAGGTTATAGATCACAGCACATGGAGAAGCGCAGGAGAAGCTTAAAAGAACAAAAATTAAACCAAAACGAAGGGCGGGCGGGTGTGCAGGCGGAGGGCTCTGGTTGGCGGGGAGGTGCAAGCTGCTGCTTGGGTCGCCGGCTCAACGGTGTGAACGGCGGGCAGGAGGGAGAGAAGCTGATAAACACATTCACGGGGGACTTACAGGCACGACAAATAAAATCAAGCTCCTTTGTGGAAGCAC
>NW_006798890.1:1709996-1724568 GCF_000442215.2 Lipotes vexillifer | reverse complement strand
GGGGGGGGGGGGGGGCCGTTGCAGCGGAGTTTGCCATGTTAAATACGTTGATTGAGAGGGATCAGGGCGGAGCGCAGGGACACACAGAAACTGACCCACCCTGCAGGGCACCCATGAGCCGCCCCCAGGCCCCCAGGGGCTGTGGCTGCGGAAGGACCGGGAGGCCCTGCCCTCTGGGAGCTCCCGGGCTGGGTAGATGGAGACGGGGTTGTGGGCCAGGACCGGATGACCAGTCTACCGAGGGGAGGGGCCCTGATGGATGAATGGGAACAGACAGGAGGAGAGAGGTGGTGCCAGAGACTGAACACATGGGGGACAAGAGGAGGAGACGGTCACCGGGCGCCCACTCAGCGCACTCATTAACACGCCTTCACTTGCAATTGGTCCCGTGACATGGGTTTCGCATTCCTATTTCCATCAATGGAGAAACTGAGTCTCAAGGGATGAGGAGATTTGGCCATGGCCACATAACCGGTAGATGGTGGAGAGAGGAGGAGAAGCCCGATGGGTCCAAGGCTGACCCTGACCCCTGCAGCCGGACCTGAGCGGGTGTGTGCAGGAGCAGTGGGACGGGGCTCTCCATTCCAGCCACCCCCATCCCAAGCTGACCCCTGAAGCCCTGGGCTATGCTGGCCTCGACTCCCCACAGAAGAGGTGAGCAGATGAATTCCCTTAAACCACGGAGTTGGTCAAACCATGGGCTGCAGCCCATTAGTGGATGGTGAAATCAATTCAGTGGGTTGCAGCCATTGTTTTTAAAAACATGGAACACAATAAAAAGCAGAATAGAGGGCTTCCCTGGTGGCGCAGCGGTTAATAATCCGCCTGCTGATGCAGGGGACACAGGTTCGAGCCCTGGTCCGCAAAGAACCCACATGCCGTGGAGCAACTAAGCCCGTGTGCCACAACTACTGAGCCCGCGGGCCACAACTACTGAAGCCCGCGCACCTAGAGCCTGTGCTCCGCAACGAGAAGCCACCGCAACGAGAAGCACCCCGCGCACCGCAACAAAGAGTAGCCCCCGCTCGCCGCAACTAGACAAAGCCCGCGTGCAGCAACGAAGACCCAACACAGCCAAAAATAAATAAATTTAAAAAAAAGAATAGAAAATATTGGACAGCGTTGTGTGTTTTAAGGCAAATATTTTTCATTAATCTCTGTTTATAAATATACGTGTGTGTGTGTGTGTGTGTGTGTGTGTGTGTGTGTGTACTGGGTCACTGTGTCAAATGTATTATCTACTGCGGGTCACAGTCAAAAAGCATGAAAATCCAGTCAGGGAAGTGCCCTGCTGCCCATTCGGGACATTGGGAGTGGGAGGCCGGTCCTGCTGATGAGGGCACACCCTAATTCACTCTTTGCACTGGGGGCTGTGCTGCTACCCTTGGAAATTGAGAAAAATTCAAAACACGTGTGGGGGATGAGTGTGGTTTCATTAAGAAAGAGAGGGAGAAGGGCTCTTTGAGAGGCCCAGGCAGGGTTTTCTTCCTCAGCCTCCCCCCTCGAAGCCAGGCTGCGCAGCCTGCTGCTGGCTCAGGAAGCAAAGCCCAGAGCTGGGAGAGGGCGGAGGGGTGGGTTCGGGCCGGCGGGCATGGAGACAGAGAGAGGTGTGCAAAGAGAGGCAAGGGGGCCATGCCCAGGACAGGCCTGGAGCTTCTCGGCCAAGTGAGGGGCTGCTCACTTCCCAAAAGCTCCACGGAGCAGATGTTCCCCTACCTGCCACGCTACTAATTTCAACAAGTGTGTGTCTTTCTAGCGGCTGCCAGCAACGGCATGGTTTGTTACCATGAGCAATTTTCTTAATTAACAGACATTAATTAGCCATTTAGCAATTTTGCAAGCATTTGTTTAGCGGCTTTCCTAAACATGAATACCACTGTGATAATGGCACTGATTAGAGGGTCCCCTAATTAACAGTACAGGGAAGGAAAATTGAAATCACATAAATTAAAAAGGGAGGGGAAGTTAATGAAGGCGGGACATATTTGCACCTGCAAGTCTTTTGTACGGTGAAACTTGGGTGCAATGTAAACAAAATAAGATAATTTGAAGCCAACCCCCAAAAAAAGGAAAATGAAAAGAACGGAGGAGGAGGGTTCAAGGGTGAGGTCCAGTCTCCAAGAGGGGGCAAAGGCCTTCTATCGGGTCCTCAGTTTTTGGCAGGAAGGAGTGCCTCCTCCCTCCCAATCCTTCGCCGCCCTCCCTGGTAACACTGTGATCCTCAGGGCTAGCGGTGTGGCTCGGGCAAGTCCCTCACACCTGTGCACCCCGGCAGCCAGGGGAGATCAGGAGCAGCTGACTCGCTGAGTGATCGGAGAAAAAGTAAGTAAAGCCCCTCAGACAGCCACAGACAGAGGGGCCTCGGTCAAAGCAGTCCTTGCTAAGGGCCAGCACTCAAACCTGAGTCTTGTCGTTCCAATCTGCCCCTTGGCCCTGCATTCCGGCTGCCTGGGCCCCCGGACGTCCAGAGGGCAGGGCTGGCGTGTGTGCTTCACCTCTGCACCTCCCCCAGAAGCTCTCTGCAGGACCCTGCTGCCTGGGCCCTAATGAGTGGACAGGGAACACCTTGGCCTCCCTGCCGCTGCTTCAAGACAAATGACAAGGAGTAGCAGTAAGGGAGTGTGGCTGGTCAGTGAGGCCATGGCCCAGCAACTTCCCTGTCCTGGGGGGAGCCGTGGGGAGCAGGCTGGTAAGCCCTGAGAGGGCGCAGTGGTTCTGAAGTCTCTCCTCTGACTTGGAGCTGGGGTTTGGGGTGCCGAGGACACGGGAACCCTAGCCCAGGCCAGCTGGTCACCCAGAGAGAAAAGCCCACCACAGTCTGGACACAGGCGAAGATACAGCTCAGCGTTCACCTTCCCAGGGCATGAAGCTCCTCTCCCAGGCCCAGTCAGGGTGCCCAGGCTCTGCTTATGTACCTCCCAGCATAGCCCCCAGCATTACTGGGAACGCCACAGCCAGAAAGCTTTTATTCCGTGGAGCCAGAAGCCCACCTTTGCCATTGGGTCACCCACATCCTCCCAAATCTCCATCCTCTGTATCTCTGCTACCTCCACTCAGCCTGACAGCTCTCCGTCACTATTATCTGTGTCCGGGTTCTGTCCCTGAGACTGGATGCAACAGCGCAGGGAGGGCCCTCTTGGCTTGTGCTCAGGAGCTGAGAACGGGGCTCCACAGTGGGAAAATGTTTGCTCGTGTAAAGATGATGACAGACGTGTTGCCCATCTCCATGAGGAGGTATGGCATCTGCTGCCCTGTGCTTTATTAAACCACAAAAACGTGTTCTTCTCTTTCTAGTCTGCATTCTCAACAAGAGACTGACAGGTAGGTTTAGAGAAAACAGACCTTTAGTCTTTTCAAATTATTACCCACTCGAGCAAAAGGCTATGTAGGAGGCAGACAAAAAGAAAAAAAAAAGAACTTGTTTTAAGATTCTGACCTTTGTTGGGATGTTGGCTTTTCTCTTCCCCAGATGCTGCACAGATCTGGCAGGCAGGTGGAGAGGACAGAGGTGGAAGGTGAGGGAGGACGGGAGTCTTAAAGCTGATAATACCAAGTGTTCTCACACAGGACAACTCTCCCCGCTCCCACCCGCCCTCACACTGCCAGTGGGGCCTTCCTGGCTTCTACTTGCTGAAAGCTTTAGAAGAACCCAAAATAGGTGCATCTGGAAGCCTCCTTGGCCAGGATGACCCTCTGCATCCAGCTCTATTTAGACCATCTCCCTCACAGACCCTGGAGGCTTTTCATCCTAGGTGCTGCCCAATCAACCCTCCTGACATACGAGAGAGATGGATACGGTCAGACATCTGAGGTGAGCAGAATATAAGGCTGGACCAGGCTGGGGGTCCCACCAGAAGCCTGGGGAGAACCATACCTGCCCAGCAGTCACCTGTTTGTTGGCGGCCCTGAAAGATCATCACTGCTTCCAATGCTCTTCGTTCATGGGGGAGAAGAGAGGCACAGGACAGGGGTGTGATTTGTCCAAGGCCACAGAGATGAAGCTGGCGGCTGAGCCACATCACCTAACTCCAGCCCAGGGCTCACTCTCTTCATGGTATCACGTCCCCATCCATGCAGACAAAGAAATAGGGTTTGGCAAGAACTGGGTTCAAATCCTGACTCTGCCACTGACTGCACTTCTCTCATCAGTGAAATGGGAACAATTACAGTAATAATAACAAAGCCACATGGTACAGATGGCCTTCACTTGCATCAGCTCATGTCATCTCAACTCCTCACTGGAAGGGCTCTTAATTGCTCCATTTTATATAGCCACAGAACTGAGGCTCAGCAAGGCGAAGCCACTTGACTTGGATTACAAAGCTATTAAGTGGTGGGTCAAGGCTGATTCCAGAGTCCTGGGCCGCCTAGCTGGTCCACCATTCTACAAGCCCGTGAGCAGTGTGCTCCTAGAGGCTGAAGGACTTGTGGGTGCACCCAGCCACTCACCCACATACATATCCTGGGTGCTGTCCTCCCATGTGTGTGGCCAGCCCATGCTGGGGTGAGGGAGGGTCACGTAAGTGCACTGGACTCGTCTTGGCCCTGAAAGCTCCCAGGCTAGCTGGGGAGGATGAGGACACAGTGACAAACAGGCTGGAGGTGCTGCTTTAAACTGCCACGGGCTCCAAGAGAGGGTGACAGGCAAACCACAGCCCAGGGAGGCCACAGAACAGAGGCCAACAGGGAGCTGGGATGAGAACTGGGGGCCCCTGGCGGGTCAGAACTCTTTCCATCGTACAGTCCTGCCTCCATGGGGTGACGGCAAGGAGACCTGTGCCGAGGGGACACCCCAACTCGGGAAAGCCCTGCCACTGAATCTGGGAAAAGGAAGGTGACTTGCCCACTTCCTGTCTGGGCCTCGCTCTGCCCCAGACCCTGTTAATGGACTTGCCATTCCCCTCAGACGTTACGGAAATACGTTAACTCCCGCACTTCCTTATTCTTTTTCCTGCCACTTCGGCACTGGGTGGCAGCCTCCGAGAACCACTTAGGCAGGGCCTGGGGAGGCTCTGCTATGGACCATTCCACTAAAACCCTAGGTGCTGACAGTTGAGTGAAAGTGCCTTTGCCATCATCGACGTGGTGGGGAGCAGAGTACAACAGATCCAAGGTCTCTGCAGAAAAGCACCTCAGAACCGTCAGCAGGACCCACCTATGCACTCCCCCCTCCGAAGCTATCCTTGAGAGATGCGCTTGTGCACAATGGGGAAAGCTTCCTGGCATCCATCCCAGCTCCTCCAGGACATGCTGTGAGTCTGGTTTCCTCATAAGGAAAATGGGATATTCTACAGGTATTGCAGGGAGGTGGTACAGCTGACGGTGCTAGGCATAGGTCCCCAAGCTTCCACAGTCCCCACACCTGATGCTCCAGAGCTACTCACAGCCCATTTACAGGGAAAGCGAGAGCTAGACTTACTCTGTGGGATCGCCCTCCTCAGCCTGCTGAAAGCCCACACATCCTCCTTTGTGAAGCCTGGCCTATTCTACCCAGCCAGGTGCACTCCAAACGTGGTGAATCCTCTTTGGACATCCTGCCTTATTTGTGGATGCCACGTGGGCTCCTCTAGGGCAGTGACACAGTCCCCATGTGGACGTCCAGGGCAGGGCCTGAGCAGAGCAGTGAGGCGTGGCCAGCAGGTAGACCCCTCAGCCACAGTCAGCCAGCCCCTGGGTGGGCACATCTAACACTTTTGGGTTCAAGGAACCAGGAGGAAACGTTAGTAACAACAGGAATGACCACGCTGGTCCTCTGAGCTAAAGACTCTTGGGAGTGAGGGAGGACAGTGCCATAAAATTAAAAACCAAATAAAAAAGAAAATCTGTATTAATTTTTTTTTAAGGAGAAAGGTAATAAAAGCTATATGCTAAGTTTAGTATTTCCAAAACTCATGGCTCCTTCGCCAAATGCCAACCCATACTCCCCCAAAGCTGCCTTCAACCTGCCTGGACATCATGGACTCTCAAGAGAAACAGATATGAGAGTGAGTCCCAGGTTTTCTGGGTGCAGAGGTGGGCCAGTGGGGAGAACTTGGCTGTTAGAGCCCATGGCACTGTGGCTGGAGTCCTGCCTGACAGCCCCGGACATGGGGCTGCTCCTCTGTAAGGAGCGAGGAATCCAGGTGACACTCTCCTTGCAGAAAAGCTGTGAGAGTGCTCTGGGAACAGCTGAACACTCCGTCATTACCATCAAGGCCAAATCTGCCTTTAGTCAGAAGGCCTCTGGGGAAAGGGGACTTGAAGTTTTAGGTTGCTAAGAAACAAAACGCTCCACACATCCCTGTTCCCCCCACCCCCCCGACTCCTGGGGATACTGGCCAGTGGTCTGGCAAGAATGCAGGGGTGGGTTTCATCAACTGGCAGCAGGAAACGGATGACCCGCATTACTGGTGACCTGTGCAATCCGCCCGTTGGGCGTGTTACTGTAACTGAGTGAATATAAAATTACATTAATTATACACATGGCAACAGGCATGCAACAGACAATCCAATTTGCTCCTTGGACACGAATGCTGACAGGAAATGCCATAAGCCCATTCTGGGGAGAGGGCCAAGGTGTGCCCGTGTGCCACTGACATCCCAAATCTGTCAACACGATGTGCCTCCACCCATAGCCTCCCTGTGGCAGGAGGGTGACCACCTGGCGGGGTGAAGGAGCTGCTGACATGCAGCTCATCTCAGAAAAAGTTATTTCTTCATTTCGATCCATGGAAACGAACTTGTCAGTGACTCGGACAGTTGCCTTCCTATTCTGCTTCTATCTGTCCCCTCTGGGGAAGAGGCATCTTTATGTGTGTACGTGGGCAGTAGAGGCTGGAGACAGAGTTAAGTTACCAACTCAAGGCTAGAGGGGGCTGAGCTGGGCCACACCCAACCGTGGAGCTATGGCCAGGCTGCAGCACAGCCCTCAGAGCTCACAGTCAGGGGACTGCCGGCCTCCGGGAGATGAGCCCACAACAATCACGGCCCTCCGTGGGCACCAGGTAAGGGGGGTAGGTCTGACAAGTGGTGGTGGCCCATCTTCCTGGGACGGTGGGGAAGTTGCCAGCGAGAGGAGCAAGAGTATACGACGTGTCTCCCTTGGAGTCACCTCTGCATAACCTCAGGAATCCTCACAGCCACCGGGGTCCACTATGTGCAAGGATCAGTGTAAGACTCATTGATTTCCAGCTGAGCAAAGGCCCCAGCTGACCTCCCCTCCTCCCCGTGCCTCTCTGAGGAGCAAGAACAGTGCTGGGCAGGTGGCGAGGGCGAGAGGTCTGTGCGCTTGTGAATCTGGCTTCCTGGGACGGGCCGCCAGGACACCCCGCAGGAGGCACTCAGATCATGTTTTACTCAAGAGGTCCCATGGAGACAGAGACACAGAATCAGCAGGCGACGGGTTTCAAAACAAAGGGAGGAAACATGGCAAATGAAAGTACAGGCGGCGTCCAAGACCTAACCAGAGTCCCCCCCAATGCTACTCCCTGAGTCTACCCCAGCCCCACGCACAGACGGGAAAGCCAAGCCCCAGGGACATGGGCTCACTGGTCTGAAGTCCTGTCTTGGCGCCCTGCACCACATCCAGAGTGGAGGCTGGGGTCAGCAGCCGCACGAGGACCCCAAGAGCACGGCCACCACTGTGGCTGAGCTACAGGAAAAGTCAGCAACCTATGGCTTAGGGCCAAATCTGGCCTGTCACCTGCTTTTGTAAGTAAAGTTTTATTGGAACACAGCTACGCTCATTTGTGTACCGTCTGAGACTGCTTTCATGCTGTATCAGTACAGTTGAGCAGCTGTGACAGAGATCAGATGGCCTACAAAGCCTGAAATATTTACTCTCCAGCCCTTCACAGAAAAAGTCTGCTGACCCTTGAGCTTAGTAATGGTTTTCAAGACTGAAGAGGGAAAAAACTGGAGTCTTTTTAAATTCTCAAGGGAAAGCAAAACAGTGCTAGATCTACTTTCTGATTTTAACCTCACATCTCTTTAATAAGATAAATGAAGCAAAAATTAACCCCATTTTACAAAGGAGAACACTGAAGTCCAGCGACACAGCATTACTTACCAGAGCCAGGATCTATCCCACTGACGACAAGAGAATGAGTGCCCGGATCTGGGGTCAGCAAACCTGAGTTCTGGTTCCCCCACCAACATGCCATGTGACCAATCTCTAAGCCCCCGTTTTCTGGGCCATTGGTCTTAAACAAGATGATCTTTCACTACTATAACACAATAACCAGCATTCATGACCAGTTGTTTGGTCCCAGAGCATCCCCTTGCTAACCATCTTCCCTGCGTTCATTCTTGCCACAATGCTGGGGAACACACTCTTCCCTCCCTCGCCAGCACAAAACATTCTGGGGACTTGATTCCAACCCTGAATTCTTTCAGCAGGCTCGTGCTGTTTGACCCTCGCCTATGCAGTGAATTCAGAAGAATTCTCTAGGGTTACCTCAGGAAAGGGTTCTATCTACCTTGAAAGGCTGTGCTTGGGGTGGGGGAGGGGCAAGGAGAGACGACTCTGCTTCCAGCTGCTGCTGCTACTAAACCCTTGAGGCCTCCCCAGGGACACAGGAAAAAGCATTAATACGTAGAACTTATGGGCAGAACCCACGTCCACCTGCCAGTGGACCCAGCCACTGGGTCCCAGCACCCTGGGCTGACTGTGCGCTAAGCGTTGGAGACACAAAAATAAGCAGTACTCTGGCCTTCCCTGAGGGAGTCCCAGGCAGTGTGGAGAGAGCAAAGTGTAACCGTGACCGCAGCAGCACTCCAAGAGAGGCAGGTACCAGGTGTGCGACTACAGAACCATCACGTTGCATAGGCAGGGCACGGAAGGATGAACAGGCGTCCTCTGGCAGAGCAGAAATGAAAGGGGCTTCTGGGCTGAGATCGGCATCTATGTGGCAGAGGCAAGAGTGGGCGTGGTGCTGGGGGGGGGTCCTCATGCACAAGATGGTGACCCTGGGGCTGGGACCTTCAGGCTGAGGAGTGGGGTCATTCACCTTTGGGAGCTCGTGCAAGGGAGTGGTGATCAGACCTATGTCTTGGGAAGCACACATCCATCCCATTCCTTTCCAAAGATGTTTCTGTGCCCTTCCTCGAGTTAGAAATAAAGACCTGTGGCCACTGGAAAACAGTGAGTTCACAACTGGGGTGCTAATTCCCATCTCTTGCTAACTACACATGGAGTGTGTACCTGCTCCGCCACTAAGCCACACTACAGCCCTGAACAGCCAGCCCTCTTTAATGTTGGCGAGGGTTTCCGAGACCCAGTCCCAGCCATGTGGGTTTCTGGTCGACATCCGAATAGCACACTCTCTCCTCTCAGACGTCTACTGGTTGCAGTAGAGACCGGCTCTGTGGGTAAGTGGGAGAGGCAGAGACACACCCAGGATCCAGAGCCATGCCAATCCCGCAGAACACAGGGGGGACACGCCCACCTTGCCAAGAGAACCAAATCTCCCCCCCCCAGCCCCCAACAAAAGACTGCCTTTTGCTCTGAAAGGGGACAGGGCTGCAAAGACGCATCCCGCTCCTGCCCGCCAGCCTCCACGCCACCTCTCGCCAACACTCAGGCTCCACTGTTCATCACGGCAGCACAGTGAAGGCGAGGTGCATGTTAAAAAGGCACTGCCTCGTCCGCCCAGAGAATTCCTGCTCGACTTTAAGCTCTCTGGGCACATGCGTGCACACAGCCTTCCTGCCCTACCCCCTTATGCCCAGACAGACGATCCAAAAAGTACAGATTCGTCCTACCAACTAGGACAGGGAGACCAAGGCTGTGGAAGCTATAAATCCAGATGCCAGAATTCAACCCCAACTGTCCACTGGGCAGAAGAGGGCTGAGAAGGAAACAGGCAAGTTGGCCAAGGTTTCCCCTTTAGTTTTGTGGCTTCCAGGATGACTGGGGGGTTTCTCGTGCCTCTTCTCCCCTGAGAAGCTTGGGGAATGGCCCAAGATCTTGTCTTCCTTCCTTGGCTAAGGAGAAGCAACAGGATGGGGTGAGGGAAAGAACCAGGACACTGGGGAGAGACGGGCTGAGGAAGCCCGCCCACTGTCACCCAGGCAGTGGGCTTTGAAACCTGCAGCACCTCAGTGGCAACACAAAGGGCAGCCATGTGGAAGAGCTCTGGATTCATGGGCCAGGGGCACGTCTGCAGTCCCCTCCCAAACTCCCTAACCTCGCCCGTAAAACAGGCCACCCCAGCTCCCCACAGAGAGCCGCAGATACCGAGCGTCCAGTATTTCGTCCAGTGCTGGGGACCAGCCCTCACCACAGGGCAGCTGCCGATACACAGAGCTGTGCTCACATCCTCCCCGCCCCAGGGAATCCTTCAGGGAGCCCCTCTTTCCCTGACAAGACCTTCCTATTACCCCACTCCCAGGGAGCTGCCCCCTTGCCCACTAACATGTAACCCATCCGAATCTGAGCTAGTCTCAGGCTGGACTCATGGCCCTCACCAACCCCACCTGATGTGGGGTGCTCTTCAGCCAACTCCACAAAAGCCATCTGGCCCCTGAAGTGCTCCATTACTTCTTCTGTCCCCCAAAGCCCTTGATGCCACCAGAGGACAGGGCCTGGGCTTCTTCTGTTTACCACTGCACCTCTCATGTCTACTCCTTCTAACGTTACATTTTTCTTATGGGCAGACTGAGGCCCAGAAAGATAAAGGCACTGCCCCAGAACAGACTGCAAGTCTCCAAACTCTTAGACCCTTTCCATAACTCCAGAATAAGTCTCTCGGAGTTAGATATTATAATTGATCTGAGGAAGGGGCACTTAATCAGATTCACATTTTGGGCGTACATTTTTTAACCTTGAGGCATGCATGGGACAAGACTTTGTCAAAGTCTTCTTGAATAAAAATGACCCGAGACTGAAGAGGCTTCAAGAAGGGGAGGGGAGAATTCTGCAATCTGCACAAGAGGCCCTGCAGACGTGCTGGGCGGGGCAGGGCTGGGTCTGAGAGCAAAAGCTCTGGCCCTTGTCCCAGGAACCAAGAGCTGGTTCAACAACGGGGTGAGGGTAGCAGGGGCTAGATCACAAAGAGGTCTGGATGTCGTAAAAAGAGCCTGGACTTTATTCTTTTAACGAAGAGATACCACTGCCAAGAAGACCACTTGACGGAGGCGATGAGCCACTCCACTGACCTGCAGGGAGCCCAGGCTGGAGTCTGCCACGCGGACCAGGAACACCTGGAGCCAGGGACTGCCTTGCCTCCCAGCCCTGGGAGCCCAGCAGGGCCAGGCGGAGAGCTGTCCCTCCTGGATGTACGCGGAAGGAACGGATGCCCAGAAACCAGCCCCTGGGAAGGAGCCCTTGTGCAGACACCTGATCTGCCTTTCATTCTGAACACATTCCCAAACTCAGAGCTGGTGAAGCAGGTAGAGCTGTTCCTGTTTCACAGGTGAGGAAACTGAAACTGCAGTGATACCCAGGTGAGTCACTAGCGACAGAACTCAGGAGTACAGTCAGCCCTCCATATCCACGGAGGCAGAACCTGACGACAGGGAGACAGACTGCACTTGGCCATTTGATATAAGGGACTTGAGCATCCAGACTTTGGTATTGGTGAGGGGTACTGGAACCAATCTCCCCGTGGGTACCGAGGGACAACGGTAGAAGCAAAGACCCAGCCCCCTGGGGGAAGAGCTGACAGTAACTCACAATAGCAATAGCTCACCCTGATGAGCTTGGCAGGAACAGAGTCAGAGGCTTTTGGACATACAACCTGCTTTCCTGCTTCCACCTCCCCTGTCAGCTCCTGTCGGTGGACCAGGGACAAGGAGTCAAGGTGGCAGGGCCCAAGGGGACCGCCACGTGGGCAGGGTTAAGGAAAGTGACACGTTAGAGGACCAAATAAGACCCAGTGCTTAGCAGGTGCCAAAAACGTCAGTCTAACCGAAGGGTTAAGCACTAAAAAGCCAATCAATCTCGAGAATACCCCGAACTTCTCCCACACTTCACTGCCACCAAGGCTGTACTGAGCCCGAGATTCCTTATGGAAAAAGAAAAAAACTCACGGCGACCCTTGCTCTTGGTTGAGCTGAAGACCTACCTCCATCCTGGCCTCTAGCTCGCAGAAAAGAACAGCCCAGGACACCCCTGCCTGTATCCACAACACAGGACCCAGAGTGTTTACCCGCGCCAGGCAGGGCTTCACAGGCATCATTTCGTGGTGTCCTCATATCCGCCCCAAGAGGCAGGGGGTATATCTTCACCCCAACCTGTCAGGTGAAGCAGCTGAGGTTCAGAGAGTTTAATGGACTTTCCCAAGGCAACCAATGTGCCAACCCAGGCTGCATGACCCCAGGGCTGTCAGGAAGCACGTTTAGAGAGGGTGAGAGAGGGATGGGACACACAGGGGGCAGATGAACTAACAGGCACGTGGCAGCTCCAGGGGCCCAGCTGCTGGGCTTCTGACCATGGGTCAACACTGGGTCACGTTTCCAGGGTAGTAATAAACCATCACTGAACACGCGTATACGTCTATGTGTATAGTCAATCCTCACCAGTGCTCTGAAAAGGAAGCACTGCAATGTGCCGAACGACTGCTTCCCAGCACAGCCGAGGAGATGAGCGCCTAGAGAGCTCGGATAACCCGCCCAGAACACGGCACCAGGAGCGGCAGTGGGCTGTCTTGCTCCAAAGCCCCTGCTCACAGCCACTGAGCATTGACAACCCTCTTTGGCCAGGCCTCTCCTGCAGCTGGGTGCCCTCTACTCCCCTCCACTGCAGACACAGCTGAAGTGGTGTCCCCAGGGTCAAGGAGCCCCTTAAGAGAGCCCAGCACGGAACAGACACTTCATGAAAGCCACGGCCCCACCCGTGCTCTTAAAAAGTCTAATCCCACCCTTTTGGTCTTAGTAAGAGATGGGGCTTCCTAGAATCCAGGGGTGGGCCTAGGCCAGGGGCTTCACTGATTCCAAGGCCTTCGTTTAAGGGAAGGAGCTTGTCAGGGAAAGGTCAGCTGGGGAGTTAATCTAGGCAGAAACAGGACATGAACCCCAAATCCACACTATGGGTCTCCTGCTATGTCCCCAGCTCTTAAAAGAGCACCTCAGCAAGATGAGAGAAAGCCCTCTGACCACCCGGTCCGGGCCCAAGGCCCTGGGCCCAGCCCAGACTCCTCAAAGGGCACTTTCCTTTCAGGGCAGCACGATCTTACTCAGGGGGTCTATCTCAATCCACGTAATGCCAAGGTGTGTTAATTCCAGGATTCCGCTGGAATTCCCTTCCTCAAACCTCTTCTGCTACAGGGCTGAGAAATTTGATTTTTTTTTTTTTTTTTTTTTTAAAGGAAAAATACCCTCAGCATGATTTGTAGAGAAGGAAGCAAGAGCCGAGGAGGGTCTACCCCACCCCCTGCCCCCGACCTGTGAGAGGTGTGGAAATCTTCTGGGGGAACGGAGGCACCCATGGCAGAGCAGCTCTCCAGCACAGGGGGAGAAATGCAAAATCTAAGAGAAACCCAGGTCCAAAGGGGAGAAGGATAAACCCGCCCAAGCTCTTAGCAAACCAGAGGTGAAGGCGCTGCTGATACCAATCCTTGGGCGTCAGATCCATAGAAGTCAAGAGATTCGGGCGTCGGTTTAGAGCTCAAGAGAAGAGGCCCAGAGCGGGGGGATCGTGGCCCCTGGGGTCTCCCGGGGCGGGAGGAGCAGCAGCTGAGCACGACCCCCGGGCCTCCCACGTCTGAGGGTCCCTCCGGAGCCTCTCCCCTGCCTCTCCCTGGAGAGGGATTGGAGCCAGGACGGGTGTGGGGCAGCAGAGGCAGGCGGCAGGGCTGGCTGCAGCCCATGCGTTCCTAGGTGTGGGGCTGGCTCCACGACAGGGGGCGGTCGAGGCCTGAGGAGCCGCCGGGTGCTTTGTTACTGAGCAAACCTCCCAGGCACTGACTGCTGATGCATAGCTAACAGGGTGGCAGACACTGATTTATGTTCAACTTTCCATTTCATCAGCGAGAGTGGAGTTCACATTTTGGGGAGGGGGAGGCGGCCTGCGTGTGCAGACGCAAACATGCCCACGCGTTGCACTCAGGCACAAGCACCGGTCACGGCGGCAACTTTTTTCCCCCTTTTTAGGAGGGAGGACGAGGGGGCGAGGCAGCCTGGCACGTCAGGAGTAACCTTTTGTCCACGGTTGCTAGGAGCCCCAGCCGGTCATCTGCCACTGGGCAGACGTTAGGCACCAGGCTGGTTGCCGGGCGGGCAGGAGCACAGACTGACCTTTGTGGAGGTAGTGTTGGCAAGAAAGAAAGTCTTTTTCCCCCTCTCTCCTGCCCTGGCCTTTCCGCACAGGCCGGGTGAACGTGGGGCAACATCTGCGAGTGGGTCCACAGCAGGGAAGGGAGGAACAGCCCGGTGCACAACGCTTCAGAGTGGCAGGGGTTCATAAAGGCCTCTTGGGCACCCCTCGCTAGAGTGATGAGCAAACTAAGGTCCAGACAGGGGAGGGTGGCCCCCCAAGGACACACAGCAGTTTGGCAACAGCGGGGCTGGACTCAAGGCAGGCGTCCACCTCCCAGGGTAGGGGTCTTCAGGCTTAAAGGCTGCCCCTGGCTTCATCTCAGTAACAGGAGGGGCG
>NW_006798890.1:1695507-1709725 GCF_000442215.2 Lipotes vexillifer | reverse complement strand
GTTCCGCTGCTGCAGGCAGCGAGTCAGCCGTGGCCCAGGGCCCAGCATTTGCAGCGCCCCACCTCTGCCCTAATCCTTCTCAGCGGGGGTGACCCTGCCTTCTGTCAGTCTGGAGGCAGACAGCAGGGCGAGGGGCGGGGACGAGGGGGTGCTTCTGTCCCCCGGAGGACCGGCGTGCTCACCCGGGAAGCAGACAGGGCAAGGGGCTGGGGTCAGAGAGCCGGCCCAGAAAGGGGAGGAATCTGCTCCCCAGCAGACAGGGAGTTCATCAGGAAGCTCCGAACCCCACCACCCCACCCAGGCCTCTCTTCCCTGAGCAGCACTCTGGCCAACCTGAGCCTCGCTTTCCTCATCCAGACAGTGGGAATGCTAGCAGCTCTCAGGCCTACCTAACAGGCAAATGAGATCACAGACGGGGCACCTTCGCTGATCTGGAGGGTGTTCCACCAGCAACTATGAGAGGGCTTCGGCCAGTTCCACTTTAGGACCTGGGAGCACGGCTGGGGAGGCCAGGAAGGGCTAGCCTGGGCAGCCACGGGACCACATACAGGGTCTCATCCCCTGCAGAGGGAAGGCTCCAACAGGGCAGGAGGTACCGGAGACTCGGCAAGAGGCTGACTCTCAGCCCCACACCTGCCTCCTGCTCTGCCCTACCCCGCACCTCAGTCCAAAGCAGGCCTCCTCCTGGCCCTGCTCCCCGCGCCCCCCGCCCCAGCTAAAACATCCAGCGAGGGGTCACCCGTCGAGGGCAGGGGGCACCAGCCACCGCACTCAGTCATCATTCCAGCTCAGGCCTGGCCACCTCCCATGGGGACGACAGCCTGGGCTTCACACCTCCATGCTGGCCATCCTGCCATGAGCCCAGCCCCTCTAGGCCACTGGTACTCTTCCTGGGACCATGTCACTCCCCTTCTTAGGGACCTTCCACGGCTCCCCTCTGTCTTTAAGTTCAAGTCCTTCGTGTGTCTGTCTGGACCTCCTGCCATCCCAAACTTACCCTTTCACATCCACGCCCAGGCACACTGGCTCCTCCGTGTAATCACCCCTGCCTCCTTCACCAGAGAGTCTGTGTGAGCCACTGAGGGCAGGTTCCCTGGCTGCCTCCTTAGTCTGCAGTGCTCAGCACGGCTGGGTGGCTGGGAGGTCGCTGAGCCCTTAAGAGACCATGTCTAGCCGATGAGCTAACAACAAGCCGGGGCCAGGCCTCACATGGTTCTAGCCTCAGATTCACCAGCTGTCCAGTGGGGATCTGGGCCCTCACCCATCAAGTCCTCCCTAGTAGCAGGCTTTGAAAGCCACAAAAACAAGGTGGTTTAATTCTTCCCAAGTCTCCCAGACTTGCCCTCATCAGCACAGAGTAGTCCTTCCTGTTGCAGCAGCTTTCTGGCAGGAAGAATGTCAGCTCACTCTGCTGCTGCCTGCTTCCCGCTGGACAGGAAGGCAGGAAACGGCCCAGCTCTTGCGAACTGCCCGAGCTGCTGCTGCCGGCATGTCCTCATCTGCGGGGCTTTGATCTTCCCTGGAAACACATCACCCCACCCCAAGGCTCACAGTCCTCAAGGATTTCTGCTGGGCATCTAGTCTCTGCTTGGTTACCACCAGTGTCAAGGAGCTCACTACTTCATCATTAAATGAGCAGGTGGTAGAAATGTCTTCCCTACAATGACTTCAAGTGGTCTCCCTCTCCTTTTCTCAGAAGGATCTGCGATCTACGGGGCTGACCTCACAGAGGCAGGGCTGAATATCTTCTACACGGCAGAACTTCAGATACTTCAAGTCAGTCATCAGAGCCCTCCTGAGGCTGCTTCTCTCCCAGAGAAACCCCAGCTACGCCAGTGGGAGATAAGCAGAGAAGTGTATCCTATAATCTCAACAGCAAAGGACCAAGGTCATGTGTACCTCTCTCCCCCTTATTTCTGGATCACTTCTCTGCTTCCTGGGCTATTACACATCATTTGTTTCTTCTCCTCTCTCCCCCTGTAACTGACGGGGAGGGGTTCTCTGGGACGGACCTCAACCTCCTTCAAAGGTGGGTGGGCTGGCCCAGCAGAGACGAGGACTCACTGGAACAGGGGACATGTCAAGCCCTACATGTCCCCCACCGTGGCGGAAAGTCTCTGGGCATGTTCAGAGCAGGAGGGGCTGGGCTCGGCAAAGGGAGCTGGGTCCCCCAGGGCTGTCTTTTCCAGAGGAGGCACAGTCTGTAGACTTATGACTTCTGCTGGCATTTGAATGGAAACATTGGCTCCTTTTGAGAGAAGATGGCTAGAGTTTCTCCTTCTCCTTCCATTACTTTCCCCTCCTTTTCTCTTGTTCTCTATTCTCTCTTCTTCTCCTAGACAATCAGACATGTATCTACATTAGGACCCTGACTGCTGTGGAAGAACACGAGGATCAGGAACCAGGAAGCTGGGTTTAGGCTCTGATTCCAGCCCTCGGTTGATAACTTTGGGCAGGTCATTCACCTTTCTGGGTCTCACTTTCCCAATCAGCCATGCCTCCTCTGCAGAAACGCTGTGATCAGAATGAAAGCAGGCTGCATGTCCAAAAACACTTCATAACTGAAAACAATGATTGGAATTTAAAACAAAACAAGAACAAAAACAGCCTGTACCCAATGCTCCCTTCTCCGTGACCCCCTGCCCTCCTGCAGTTCTCCAGCTCTGAACCTAGAAATCCTCATTGGATGGCGCCTCCCTTCAAACCACCTTAGGGCCAAGGAGCTGGGGACCCACCCACACCAGTAGGCCTGGCCAAAGCCAAGCTGAGTTTGCCAGATGTGCAGCCCAACTGACTTCAGCTGCGTGAAAAAAAAAATGCCACTGCTTGATTATGTAAAATCCATCTGGATCCAAAGCAGAAAATCCAAGTGGGAAGGGCCCTCAGAGACCATCTGGTCCACCCTGCTTTGTCTACTGCTGAAGAAACTGGGGCCCAGAGATGGGGAGCAACTTGCCCAAGGTCACTCAGCAAGCACATGGACAAGCAGGGGGCTAGAACACGTGTCCTCGGGCTCCAGAACTCCAAGTCCTTCCCGACTCTCCACACCACCACCCCTGGACCCGCCTAGCCTGGTCAGAATGCTGGACCTAGAGCTTGGGGGCCGGATGGGCTCCACTCCTAGTAACACGAGCAATACAAACTCAGTTCAAACATTTCCTGGGTCCCCAGTGCCCACCAGGTGCTGGGGATGCCAAGGTTGAGGCGGTCTTTTTGTAAGGAACACAAAGAATTAGAATGTCCTTGCTATGGTCTCCCATGACCCGTAGAACCCCACAATATTCCCCAATAGTGAGGTGTGGCCAGGTCAGGTCCCAAAACATCTCCCCGTCAGCCCTCAGCTTGCTATCAAACACACCTCATGCCACAGGACCACGGGCACTGTCCGCCTCGGAAACCCCAACACCGAATAAGGAAGAGCAAACAGATGGGACCTAATGTGAAGGTGGCCAAACCTTCTGACCCCAAGTGGAGCCTTGCAGCCTGGCAGTCAGAGGCCTGAGGCAGTAAGTCCTCTGTGTTGCTTTCTAAGGGGCCAGGAGTGGGGGTGAAAAGCTGGTCCCTCCCTCACACCCACCTTGGAGTCCTCAACTAAATTTAGCACCAACTAGGGCTGGAATCCTGACCAGAAAACCAGGCTGGCCACCTTGGGACAGGGTTTGGCCAAAGCTGGATCAGCCAAGCCACGCGGGCTCCTTGGTGCAAAGCCCCTCCTGCAGCAGAGCTGCCTGCCAGGCTGTGACCAAGTAGGGGAAGAAATGCAATCGTTGGCAGGAGATAAAACCCTCGATACCATCTCTATTTCCCTTCTAATATCAGAGTGGCTGCCTGCAAGGTGCGCGAGGGTCAGGGCCGGCAATCAATAGCTAATACTCCTGTTGGGAGCCGGCCTGCTCCGGAAACGGGCAGCCACTACCTCCTTCCAGAGAGATATCCTTTTCCCCGCAACAGTGACCCAGCCTGAGCAGTTCAGCACCCTGACCAGGAAGGACCTCGCCCACCTTCATCTGACTGATGGAGAAATGATGCCCCTTGGGGTGGGAGTAGGGGTAGGGGTCTGGCCAAAGTCACCCAGGAAGCAGAGAGGCTGGGACACAGCCCCCTGCTCAATGATCCAGCAAGCTCTTGATGGTTCACCCTGACTGGGGATCAAGAGAAGACCTCAAGTCAAGAGGGTGGGTCCAGGAACTCCCCTGGCGGTCCAGTGGTTAAGAATCTGCCTTCTGATGCAGGGGATGCAGGTTTGATCCCTGGTCAGGGAACTAAGAACCCACATGCCACAGGGCAACTAAGCCCGTGCGCCACAACTACTGAGCCTGTGAGCCACAACTAGAGAGCCTGTGCATGCCGTAACCACTGAGCCCACATGCTCTGGAGCCCGCGCACCACAACTAGAGAAGTCCATGCCCCACAGCGATGAGCCCGCACGCCGCAAGGGAAGATCCTGCATGCTGCAACGAAGATCCCACGTGCTGCAACTGAGACCCGACACAGCCAAATAGATATTAAAAAAAAAAAAAAAAAAATTCAAAGCACCATTATACTGGTGCAAAGTGCTCCGCAGCGGGAGAGGCCACGACAGTGAGAGGCTCCCGGGCCGGGGGGGGCGGAAAAAAAAAAAAAAAAAAAAAAAAAAAACCGGGGGGGTGGATCCGAAAGTTACTTCTGTTTGATGGTAGCTGGTAGTGGCTAAATAAGGACAGGAATCAGTCTGGGCTTTCTGACCACACACCCCTGAACGTCGCATGGGAGGGCCTAAGAAGTATGTCTGGAATTAGGCCTTTAACCATGGACAATTGTACCAAAGCAGGAAGTTGGGAGCTGCCCACATATCAGGCAGACCTCTCCTTGCCCCAGACTCAGGCCAAAGAAGAAGACGATGGCCTATTTAAAAAAAATACAGCTGGCTGGTGTCCACCTCTCCTGCTACAGTGGCCTGCACTGGGCACCCAGATGCCAGCAAGCAGCCTCAAGAGGGATGCACACAGGTGGAGCCTGGTACCTGGGTGAGCTCTGCCCACTAGGCAGGAAAGCCACATCCGCACTGTATGAAGGGCAGCCATGGCATCATTGGTGAGGATATGTGAGCCTGGGAAAGAAGTCCCAACCAGAGAGAACACCATGGGAAAGACCACCAGCGGGGTGCAGAACACCAGTCTGCGGTGGCCAGGAAGACGGCTGCCCCTTGGCATGGATGACCCTCTCAGTCAGTAGCCCCTTGGGTTTCTCCTCTGGGGGAAAGGGAGAAGCCTGTCAGGCTCCTGTCCTTCTTGGGTTCATGGGTTTCCAAGGCTCTGAACGTCTCACTCTCTCTTGGAAGTCTGGCCCCTCTTCCCAATGTCTGTGGCCTTACCCCAAGCCTCACCCGAGGCAAGGCCTGGTCTGGTCCAACCTGAAGCCTATACACCCATTTCCATCCCTGGGACAAGGTCCCAGTGTGGACCATATGCTAGGAATGCATATAGACACATGCATGGTCATCCAATGTCTGGAGTTTCCATCCCTAAATCCCTCTCACTCCTCTCACCGCCATCTTGGTAGGCGACCTGCTGTTTCTGTTGGAGAACACCCATATTTCACTGATTCCCTTTCCTGGCTGGTAAGCAGCATGTCCTAACCCTCCTCTCCTGGGAGTTAACATCAACCATGACGTGAGACCTTGCAAAGCAGAAGTGTCTTCCAGGTCACCTCTCATCCTGGGAGGAGGTCACGTTAAAATCCCCAAGAGGTGTCTGTCCCATTTTTGCTAAGATACCTCCAGTGCCAGGGAGCCCCTGCCTCCTGCGGCCCACGGCTTACAGCAAGATGCACACAGCGTGAAATTCTGGCTGTCACCAAGCCAAAGGCTCCTCAGACTTTGCCTCACTGGTCCCAGTTTTGAATTCATGAGCTACACAGAGAAATCTCTGCCTTCTCTTCTAGACAACAGCTCTTTCCATATTCTTATCTGGAGGAGCTAACCTTTCAAAAGGTGTGGGGAACTCAGGCAGATTCTCAAACCCGGCTGGAGACAGGTTGGAAAGAATGTCACACTCAAGAGCTTCATCATAAAAGTTCCTTCCAGCCCCAGACACCGATCTCCCTCTGACGGCCTTTCCCAGTCTCAGTCTGGTTTAAATCCAAGGAGTTCCCGGAGGGGACAGCGGAGATGGAGGAGGAGGCAGGGTGAGGGTGAGGCAGGTGCACCCACCCCAGCAAATCAGAAAGCCACCTCCCCACACCCCGCACCCAGACAGCCCAACAAGGTGTCTTTCAGAGAAGACCAGGCTCTCAACCCACATGAGAGCTGCTCCTGCCTTGGCGGGCAGAGCACGGGCACAGATGCTTGTGGGACGCCGTCTGTGATCACACTTGGAAAAAATCAAGTGGTTAACCAGAGGGAAAGGATTCCCAGACCTGCCAGGATGGTGGGTTTTTTGTTTTTTTTTTTAGATTACGCCTAAGGTTTGTAGTTTGGACAGGCAAAGTAAACAATGACAACGACAGCAGCAACAAAACAGAAACAAAGAACAGTTTACTTGTTTAAAAAAGAAAAAAAAAGCCTTTTGTTAAAAGACAGCTCTACACGGACTTGGAAGCAGCCCGCCGCCGCCCCGACCAGGGGCGGGCTGTGTCGTGAGTGCGAAGCTGGTGTGAAGAAAACAAACTCCGGCAGAAGTGACAGAGCACATGCAGGAGGGTGTCTGCTCTCCATCTTTCTTTTCTCCCCTCCTCGGTTTTTGCAAGGGGTGGAGAGGGACGGGATGGGGAGGGTCTGAACCAGCATAAAGCAACTGTATTTAGACCATGGCAAACTGAGCTACCACTTACTTCTCTCTCTCTCCCTCCCTCCCGCCTGCCCGGGGCCTGGCCTGGAGTGAAAGGAGCAAAGGACAGAGGGCCCAGCACGTACCTGAAAGAAACCTGGTGGGATGGGGCCTCCCGGCATCCCATCGTTGGGGGGAATGTTGCCAAGCACCGGGCTCGGGGCGGCGGCTGCGCTCTGTGGGGAAGAGAAGGTGGGAAGTGAGAGGCTGCACCCACATCGAGAGATGGGGAGTTCCCACCCCCACCTCACCGCCGTCTACCCACGTCCTCCACAGACTCCCCCGCCGCAAACACCACCTTCCCAGATGTGTCACTCAGTGGGTGAGGGATGAACTCTCTGAGCCTCCATTTCCTCATCTCTGAAATGGAAGGACAATGCCCACCACGTGCACACACCCTGCCAAGCAACAGTAGCTGTTATTAACCAAGGATGCCCTGGCTTCCCCCTTGGCTGCTTTATGAAGCTCCTTCAGGGCAGGCGAGGTGCTTCATAAATGCCTGTGCCCTCTCCAAGAGGCTGGCATGTTGCACAGAGGAGAAGATCAATAAATACCCACGACTTAATGAATAAACAGACAGCCCAGCTGGGAAACGTCCCCAGAGACGGTGGGGGCAGACAGGCATGTTTTTGGCACCGTCTGGGTCCTGGGTGCTGTAGATGAGGTAGGCCGCATGATGGGGAGACTGTCGTTACTTTTCCTTTTAAATGCTGCTATTCTGGCATTTACCTGGTACATCTGCCTCAACAAATGCCTCCCGGGGTGAACAGACGTTGCTCTTCCCAGCCTGGCCTCCTTCCAGACAATCTGTGTCCCACCTGTTCACGTGGCCGGCATGTCTGTGCCTGGCCCTGTGCTCACATGGGAGGGTGAGGCTGATCAGGAAGCCCCAGACCTGACTGGCCCACCTGGGCCCTGCTTCTCCCCACCGACTCTACACCTCCCAGGGGCTCCTCGTGCAGGAAGCCCGCCTCCAGCCTTGAAGGTTCCCACACCCCACCAGGACTGAGCCTCTGAAACTGCATCACCAATCATCTCCCAGGGGTCTGACGGGTTCTCTGAGATGAGAGCGAGCCCCTTGGGGTCAGGAAACGAAACGAATGCAGCCTGCCATCAACACCTTGAAGGAATCACTTCTCTTGTCCCTTCCTCAGCCAGAAAACAGGACCCAGAACTCGTAACTTTCAACTTGGGTGGAAGGGAATAAGGGAATATGTGAATCTCCCAAACACACTGCATGCAGCAAGAAAACAGCCCTGGGAATCAATACATTGGGGTTCAAGCACTGTTGCCTGTACTAGCAAGGGACGACGATGGCAAGCCCTTCTGCCCTTCTGCACTCGTTTCCTGTCACTGTGGTCCTGCCTGCTCATAAGGGTTGGGGAGGATTAAGCAATGGGATGGGCTATGTTTTGTAAGCCCGGAAAGCTGGTAATGTGGAAGCAAAGAGGATTCAGCAGGCCCACAGTGGCTGTCTTAACAGACCTCAGGTAAAAAACAGGGTGGGATGGGGATGGCTACTCCGGCCCAACCTTTCAAAATGATTCAGCGTACAGAAAAGCAACACTCCCTGTAAAGAGATTCTGCCAACTATCCTGTAATGTGTTACGAACACCCCAAAACACCAGGATCAGGTCTTCCTGTTCCCACCTCCTCAGCTTGGAGGAGAAGCCACACCTAGCCAGGCCAAGCCCCTGCCCCAGGACTATCCAGTATGAGGGTCGCCTGGGGTTATCCATGCCAGGTTATCCATTAGCTGCATTGTTTGTTTGTGGTTGGTGGTTCTGTGAAAATGCAACTTTTCATGATTTACAGCCAACGATTACTCCCCAGCAGCAGAAGCAGAAAAGTTTTTTTTTTTTTTTTTAATAGAGGGTGAGGTAAACATCCTCCTATATTTTCTTCAAGTTCTTTCAGAGATCGGTTTTACGTTTAACTCTTTAATCCTTCAGGAACTTATTTTGGTCAAGAATACGGATTTTACTCCTCTGTCAGTTGGCTCAGTACAATTTTTCCCACTCATTTGAAATAAGAGACATAAATTCTTACACAGGCATGGGTCTGTTTCTGAGCTTTTAAAATTCTGTCCTGGACTTCCCTGGTGGCGCAGTGGTTAAGAATCCGCCTGCCAATGCAGGGGACACGAGCTCGAGCCCTGGTCCAGGAAGATCCCACATGCCGCGGAGCAACTAAGCCCATGCGCCACAACTACTGAGCCCGTGTGCCACAACTACTGAAGCCCGTGTGCCGCAGATACTGAAGCCCGTGTCGCCTAGAGCCTGTGCTCAGCAATAAGAGAAGCCACCACAATGAGTAGCCCGTGCACCGCAATGAAGAGTGGCCCCCACTCGCCGCAACTAGAGAAAGCCCGTGTGCAGCAACGAAGACCCAATGCAGCCAAAAATAAAAAATATATAATATTTAAAATTCTGTCATAATTCTGTCCATTCTAATGATCAGAGTTGTACAATGTATTTTATTATCTCCGTCAATTCTTTAGTGGAAGTTTCCTTGTTTATTTTTACTTACTTACCCCCCCAAAAAACTTCCTATTGTTTATAAAAGTCACCTTCCTACCAAAAGAAAAGAGATCTTTATATATATATATATATAAATTTGGAGGAGAACTGACACCTTTCCCAAACAGAGGCACCCTCCCAGGATGTCACCTTTCTCCAGTTATTCACATCTTTGTTGAAGTCACCAGTCAAGCATGGTGACTGGACTATCGACAATGATCAGAAAGGCGGGTGAGTGTAGGCGATACGTCTGGGAAAACCAAAACCCCCTCTTGCCCTGACTGAACGTTTTATTCGGCAAATGTGGCACTGACTTGTTCTCAGGGTGAGGATGTAGAAGATGATGGAGCTCCTGACAACAGCGTGAGAAGGATGGAGTGGATGGACCAACCCTGGGCGGGGTGGATGGTGGGGGCCATCTGGCCTGATGCTCAGAAACGAGCAGGGTATTTTCACACCATCTCTCCCTGAACCCCCAGGTGGCCTTCTGAGGCAGACACAAGAACCCCTAATTTACAGACAAGAAAACAAATATCTATATGGAGAGCAGGCTGAAGGTGGCCTTTTTCTATCTGTCCTCCTTAGAGTCCACATCTACTCTTCCTCAGCCTTCAGCTCAGAAACTATGCTTTGTTTTTAAAGAAAGATCTGGAAAGCTTCAGCAACTCAGTTCTTTAAATTAGCATTTAACGTTTAATATAAAACACTTGCCTATTATAAAACATAGCAAAGTAAAAAGAACATTAGTCACTGTATTTTGTTAAATAATGTCATAAGCACTTGTCCCCCTCTCATTAAATGGCCAAAGAAAACATGATTTTTCAATGAACCTAATATTATTCAACCAATTTAATTAACAGGGCATTACATCCGTGTTTGCTAACTTAGTAGATACAAAATCATATCTCTTTGATCTCTGGTATTTTGACCTAATCTTTTGGATCACTAACCTTTTGAAATGGTTTACACTGGCCATTTAGTAAAACAAATGGCAAATCATTCATGTCCTTTGCTATTTAGTTATTTGACTTTTTTCCTTAGTGATATATAAGAGCTCTTTATATGTTAAGGATATGACATATAGATATCTTACCAATTTTTTAAGAACCTCTTAAATGAAAACTTGAACCTGGGCTCATGACTTACTAGGCTCCCTCAAGCCAAGATCTCATTTTCCTATGAAATCAGGAGTGAGCCCATGGTCCTTTGAGTATCAGGGCTGGAATAATAACCATGGTTCTAGTAAATGGATAGTATAATTCACTGACATCTGGGTGGAGGATGGACTTTTGCTATCCTCCAATGAAAGGAAGCTCATGTTAATGGTGACTCAAACATCAGGAAGCTGAGGAGATAACTTATCCTTATCCTTTAAAGGCTCTTCCAGCTGCAAAATTAAGTAGCTCTGCCGTGCTTAACTCTGTGTCCTAAAGTATGACAGTCACTGCTATTCTTTGATTTTGAAGTGAACATGTGCTCCTAATGGAAAACTTTCAAAAGAGCAGAAAAGGGCAAAGAACAGAATGAAAGCAGCAACCAGTGTTACAGGGTGACAAAAGGGTTAAGAAATAATTCTTGCACATAAAACCCAATCCAAGGGACCTCCCCACACACATCCATCAACATGACACTGCCCTCACCCCACTCCTCAACAGCAGGGGCTGTTTTACCCATCTCTAAGACGCAGCACAATGTGAGGCATACAGCAGGTGTTCAATAAATGATTACAACTTTTTATTAGTCAAAGACCGGCTCAAACCTGGCCATCTGAAGCCGAGGCCTTTCCGGATTGCTAGGAATTGGCCTCTCCCTGTGGTTTCCAACTTGGAGTCAGAACTCCATTAAAGCACTCAGCAAAGCGTCTCGTGTGAGTTTTCTCTAAAAACACAAAACCCAAACCGAAACCCCATGACATTCACTGAGGCCTACACACTGGGGCTGCGGCAGGTGCCCAGGATGTAACTCCCCAGCTAGAGCAGGGGAGGAAGGAGTCAGAAGCCAGAGACCACCTGCGTGGGCTCGGGTCCTGGCTGGGAGCCCGTGGGCAAGTCCCTTCTGTCTCTGGGCCTCAGTCTTTCCACGTGTCGAATGGTGGAACTGGAGAAGGTGACCTCTAGGGCTCTTCTTCCAAGGTGCTCTCCCCAGCCCAGTCCATACACCCAGGGCGGGGCAGGGACTGGAAACAGCAGTTCCTGCATGAACAGGAAGACCCTGAATTTTAACTCTTCTCCATTCATTATAGAACACTTAGAGGTCAAAACTTAAAAACCGCCTAGAAACCTATTGTTATCGAAGTCTGCAGATAACAGCTGATGACACTTGGGCTCTCCCCTGCACCAACCGCACCCCCTAGGAGCCCCCCTCACCAATCTTTACCCGTATATGCGTACGTGCATACATGGACTAAAATAAAAAAAGCAGAATCAAATAGGGCACACAGTTCGGTAACTCAGGCATTTTTTAAAAACTAACTAAAATTCTTTTCTAAATAGAAACCAGGCCTTGCACCGAGTGGTGTGGACCACTCCAGCCAGCTGCCTCCTCCAAGCCTCCAGGATACTGTCCACTTGGAAAGCCCGAGGTGCCTTCAGACATCTGCCTGAAGCTGTGAAAATTCCCCTCCCTGTAAAGCATTTTATTTTTGTTCACAGCCAGGGAGACTTCCAAGGAGGGCTCATCCTACAACTTTCTCCTTAAAGAGTAGGGTTTCTTTATGATCCCAGGGCGGTTACACAGCCACCGGGGCTTAGGGGTTCCCTGCAGCCCCTCAGCCTTGTTTGTGTGCTCCAGACACACATCAGCTGGTTTCACACATGCCACTCCACCTATAGGCCTCCCCTGCCATCCAAATATGGTTGTCAATAGTGAGGGGAGATCCAGACACCTCCCCTGGAGGTGTGCCCCAGAATAAGCACGTTCTCCCGCCACCCACCCTTCCCCCCCATAGAGATGCAGGGCTCAAACCTGGGGCCTCAGGATCTGAGCTACTGGGAGGCGGCTTGAAAGCTGTGCTAGGGAATCTGGACTTGCTGCTCTAGGCAATGGGGCAGAGTTCCCAGCAGAAGAGGCCCAGGACTTCTGAGAATCCCACCTGACCCCATCTTACCCCGTGCCAGGCATCCCAATGCACCACTGACAACCCACCCACCACTACCAGAGTACCCAATCCTCCACAAACGAATGGAGTTGGCAAGTCCTGGATGTGGTGCTGGGCCTTTTCCTCACTCCGGAGCAAGGAGTACCCTGCGGCTCAAGGAACAACAGGGTCAGTCCAGAGGGACCAAGTGACAAGCTCCCAGGAGCCTCCCACCTCAGATCTTGGAGTATCTTGTGGTAGGTGACAAACATTCATGCTTCCTTCAAGAAGGGGAGACCTGGGGGATGTTCCCTACAAGATATTACCTTCCAGCCTTACCCCGAGACCCCCAGTTAGCCTCACTCACAAACTAGCATGGGAATCCCCCCACCCATTTTTATTCTCTTTTTAAAGTAGTTCTATGCACACCAAACTCCTGGAAAACTGAATAAAAACATGCTCAGAGTGAACGGTGGGACTCCTGCCAGGTTGGCCAACCCCTCCTGACTGGTTTACAAGGCTGCAAAATGGAACTTTGTTCTGCAAATCCCCTCCCTCCTCGCCCCACCCCAATACTCAGGCATGTAGCAGCACGGGGCCCACATGTGAAACCACCAAGTGTAGCCTTCCTTGACTGAAACTCAACACAGGCCACGTGGCCAGCACTCAGGACACCAGAGGCACGTGGTGTGTGGTGTGTGGCTGTGTGCTCGCAGCTGGGCAGTGGAGGACTCTCACGGGGGCGGGGGCACTCCTGCACTGAGAAATGAGGCCCTTTGAGGGATGCTCGTGTCCCGGGGAAGGAGGGATGCTTACACAGGTGTCATCAAGACAGAGGCTTCAGCATTCTGTGCAAAATATTGGAGTGACCTGGGGCCCTCTGGGCCAAGTTTCCTAGAGGGAATTTTAGCAGTATCAAGCGACTGAAGATGTAGCTGAGGGAACGGAGGGAATCTCATCACCCAGACGGAAAGGCCAAGATGGACAGAAGCAAGGTCAAAAGGGAAAGATAACGAAGAGGCCTCTTGCTTTTGTGTGCAGACCACAGAAGGGAATGTGTTTGGAGAACAGAGGCTCTAATTCTGCAGCTTGGAGAAAACACAGAGCTGTTGCTACGTGAAGAGACAGAACCAGCTGGCATTAAAAATAGGTTCGGATGACACACGGGAGTGAGCGACACAGGGTCCCTGCCTCCAAATAGCCAGGGGGTCATCACGGGCACGAAGGAATGGGCATCTCTCCCGTCGCCGAGGGATGGCCCTGGGTCCAGAGGTAGATGCTCCGAGCCACAGAAAGCACAGGAAGCAGTGGGCCACGCCACCTTGGGGTGGCTCAGTGGGGACAGGGCACAAGCGCACTCCAGGTCAGAGTACCTGGGTTTCATCTCTACTCGGCCACAACAGAGCCATGGGGACTGCCTCAGCCTCCCCTCTGAAAAGGGGAGAGCCACGTTACCCAGCACTGCCTGGCGTTTTCTGGGGATTATTAGGAGAGGAAAGAGCCCTGGACAGAGGGTCCTGGGATCAGGATTCCAGCTCAGGCTGCAAACCACCTGCTGTGTGACTAGAGCTAGCCTTCCTGCCCCCGGGCCTCTGCTCAGCTCCAAGCGAGGCGGCTGAGGTCCTGCTGCTACAGCAAACCAAGTGGGCATCACACTGAGCTCTCAGCCAAGCAACCCGAGAAAGGGTGACAAAAGCCCCAGCTCGCACAGCCAGGCCATCAGGCCCAAGTGAGGGCTGTCCTGACACCAGAGTTTCTTCCCCAAAGTCCCCATCTCACTTCTGCCTCCCCTGAGCAGAGAGGATGGATGCAGGAAT
>NW_006798890.1:1693999-1695407 GCF_000442215.2 Lipotes vexillifer | reverse complement strand
CAGGAATGCAGAGAGGGCAGAGAGAAGCAAACGCCTTTTTATCCTGATCCCAGAGACCAGGGGAGAGGGAGGAGGGTACGATTTACTCCTCAACACCCCTGGGAAGGTGTCACTGCTGTTTACCGGTAAGAAAACAGGCCCAGAGAAGTGCCTTATCCTAAGTGTTCTAACTTTAGTCTCTCTGTCCCTCCACCTCCAATTTCGGCCTGAGAAACCCAAATAATGCACCCCCCTCACTCTGCCACCAACCCCTGCAGTTCTCAAGGAGAGTTCTGTGTGCTTTTTGATGCTTATGAAAAGAAACGACAGACATCACTACAAACATAAGGTAAGCACAAGGCATTCTCTACATCTGAGATCATCCACATGTTTTTCTCTTCCCAAAGCAGACTGGCCTTCTAACTCTGCTCCTTCTGGCAAATATTTCACTGAGCTGGCCTCCACTAAGGGTGTGTGTGTGTATGTGTGCATGCGTGTGTATAGGAATGCAAGATCTCGGTGAAGAGTCTGTTGGATCTAATAGGCAAATTACCCTGGGAAGAGAAGGAGAAACAAGGGAGGTGGGGAGTTTAAAAAGGTTATGAGTGCTTTATACGTGTCCATGCGTTCAGCAGACACTGGCTCCTGGGCCGCCAGGGATGCACTGTGCCTGCCGTGGTGGGAGATGACAGAGGCTCAGCTCTGCCCTTAAGGTCTAAGGGATGAAATGAGTCTCCGCAAGAGAACTGAGGGACGTGGGAAGGTGCTCCAGGGGCAGGCGCCGCGAGGCGGGGATTAGGAGGATCAGGGAGGCTTTATGGAAGAGGTGGCACTCAAGCCAGGGCCTTAAAGGACGGCAAGCCTCGGAGATGCAGGAAGTGATAGGGAGGTGAGAGATTACTGCTGTCATCTTAGCCCTCCCCTGGAACCAGACCTTCTGACAGCTTCTCCTTCAGAGCATAAATCCCGCCAGGCCTCTGCCCTCCCCAGAGCTCCACTCCATCTCGTTGACGGGGTGGGCGTGGGGCTTACCCACTTCCCCTCCCCCAGAGGGAGGCCCTTCCAGGGAAAGGGGGCTGGCTGCCCACCCAGCTCGCCAGCTAACCTTGGTGCAGCTCATCCCCATTCTCCCAACAAATGGGCAGGGACTACAGATGAGAAAACAGAGGCTCAGGGACTTGTCCAAGGTCACTCAGCTCGGAATAGGCAGAACTGGAAGTCAAGCCCAGACCTTTTAGCCGTGTTCTGGCTTCTCTGGTCTGTTTTGAAACTGACGCTTAAAGATGCTGCCCAAAGGGGTGGGGGGAGAGGTCCAGGCTCTAGGCCCAGCCCCTCCATTCTCCAGCAGCCGGGGTACACGGGCACCTCACTTTACCTTTCTGAACCCTTCATCATCGTCTATTAAGGGGGGGGGGGTCTCTACCCTGGG
>NW_006798890.1:1691071-1693791 GCF_000442215.2 Lipotes vexillifer | reverse complement strand
CTATTAAGGGGGGGGGGGGTCTCTACCCTGGGCAGGGGTGTGGGGAACCTAAATATGACTCCTCAGATAAGGGGCTCAAACTCCTGAGCCAGCGACACAGCACCAGGTGGAAGACAGGCACACTTGCTTTTTATGATTCCATGAACATGGGGCAGGCCAGGGCACGGAAAGGGTCAGGGCCATCAGAGGACAATGTCCTCGGCTCGACAGAACCCGGTCTTCTGAGGAGCGACCTCTCTCTACTTTTTTAAAAAATGAAACAAAGGCACCCCAGAGGGAACAGTTCCAAGAGGAAGAGGAGCTGGCTTCTCTGTGCTGAGAAGATCACGGCCACCAGCCCACCGGGCCCTCCCCATCCATCCCAGGAAGCACTCAGCTGCTTCTTGGAATTGGATCAGAGGGCATCGCTTGTGTGAGAGGTGGAACCCCATGTAATTAATACCTGGTTATGCTGCGGATGCCGGCAAGAGTGCCCTCCCCCGCGTGCAAACACCTCCCCAGCTGGGCCGCGTGGCAGAGGGCGCGGGTCCTAGGCATGTACACGTGAGACAAGGGAGATTAAGGGCTATAGGTCCCCCCTGCAAATGAACAGTGAGGAGTGGATCAACAGCACGCTGTTTGTACAACGCTGATTTTCTTCTTAAAGAGAGATGAGCTTCAGGCCCTGGTTTACACCATTAGCAAAACACACACACGCGCGCGCGTGCACACACACACACACACCCCACTGTCTTAAAGGAGCCTCTTACAACTGCAAACATGTCATAGTAGGCCAGTGACAGCTCCTTAACAAGAACACTGGCAGTTGCTTCTGCAAAGTGGAAAATTCCCTGGCATGGGCCTGCACACATGCTCAGTTCCAATGACAACTTAATCCTGCCAGGACTGAGGTGTGCAGAGAACAAAAAAAACACCCACTTTAGAAACTTTCTTTTTTTAAGTTTAAGAGAAATCGTTAAAGGTGTGGCCCCTGGAACACCTTTCAAGAATGGGGACCCATACTTTGCTCAGCTGGCACCAGATTCAGTAGGGACAGTCACCTTCCCTCGGCTCAGCCTCTGTTGTGACAGGACAAGGTGCACAGTCTGAAAAGTTCACCCGGATCCCCTGACCTCAAAGTGGAGAAGTTTACACTTGGCTGGGGAGGGGTGTGTAAACGAAGGAGCCGGGAATCCTTGGGCTCTCTTGATGGGCCAGGAAGGTCTGCAGGCACACGGGCTCAGCGCTGAGCAGATGCCGCCTAAGCCTTTAAAGCGAGTACTAATTGCGCTAATTTAGCTAACAGTCTCTGTTTCATCTCCCATGCCGGTCAACCAGGGTCCTTTGGTACTGCTGGAGAGATGCAAGCTGTTGGCCTTACTGTTATTTTGTCAGCCACTGAACGACTCATTGGAGTCATTAATTGATTTATTACTGCTGCCTGCTCAGAGGGTTTAGCAAATAAGGAATGATGTAGGTCACAACACAAAGGAAACTGGACCAAACAATGCCACGAGAAGCTGGGCACTTAAGAGTCTGCCGCTGTCCACTTGGGCAGCCCTCCATGCCCAGCTGTCACATGGGGGACAGAGTTGCTGGCTCTCCTGCCTGCAATCCGGGTGCCAGCCTGCCTCCAGCTCAGGTGTCAGTACTGCCCAAGAGGCAGAAGGTGGAGAAGCTCATCTGGAGGGCTCCTGGGCATCTGCCAGGCGAGGTCACCAGCAACTGGGTTGCAACAGCTGGGCCTGTGGCTCGGCCCTCCAGGACACGGGGAAGCCAGGGAGAGGGCCCCAGCCGGGGCTCTACTCCTCCGGAGATGGCATGCTCTAGCCACACCTTCCCTCTCTCCCTGTACTGCTCACAGGAGTGACAGGACAGCAATAGCTGACAGTAACACATAACTCCTAATGCCTGGCCCTCTTGTACTTATCTCTGATCCCCTCAAACTCCTGGGGGCGGGGGCGGGGGGCAGGTGGCATTATCATCCCTATGTTACAGAAAACTGAAGCTCAGAGAGCGGATCTGCCCATGGTTCCACAGCAGGCCAGGAAGTTAGCAGTCCTGGGATCTGAACCCAGGTCTAGCTGACTTCAAAGCCCACACTGCTTCCCCTCCGTCAAATTCTTTAGCTGACACAAAACAGCACTACAGCTTGGCCTCAATGATAACGCCCCGAAAACTAGCTAGGTGAATGAGAACAGGGCAACCCCTGCCCCGTTCTCGGAGCCCCAGGTGCCTCATTTATAAAACGCAAGGGTTAAGGTGGGTGAGCCCTGAGGCTACACGAGGAATGAGATCACAGAACTCAGTCCCTTCTACTCCCTACCCACTGCCCTGGCCCCCTGTGATGCTGACGGGTTGGCTGTGCCATCAACACACGCCTAGCGCTCCCTTCCTTCTGTGAAGGCTCCTGCCTTCCCTATGGTTTCCCCTGCTGCTCTACCTGCCCTTCAAACCTAAATGCAGCAGGTACAGGAAGTCTTCCCAGGACAAGGCCAGGCACCCAGTAGGTGCACAATGAAGGTTTGCTGCACTGCAGGAGACTGGAGAAAAGTACCCGTGTCCTGCCCTGCTCCCAGTCCCCGGGGCTCTGAACAAACACAGGGAGTGGTGTTGAGACGAGGGAGCCAGGACGGGCATTTACAGAACTGTTAACACCCCCAACAAGAGGATTCACGAGGTCACAGATCCTGGACACGTCTGTGTGTGCACGCGTCTCTCTCTGTCTCTGAAGCAGGAAT
>NW_006798890.1:1673983-1691022 GCF_000442215.2 Lipotes vexillifer | reverse complement strand
GGACCCAACCCCAGCCAGTCTGACTGACTCAAATTCTGTGATTACAGGTATCAGCCCCTCAAAGACAATTCATACCCCACGCTGCCTGGTGGCAAGCTTGCAGGAGGCCCTCTGAGGGTGGTGGACTGTTTAATTTGCTCCAAAAGTGATGCAGAGGGGCTAAAGGGGTAGGTCCTGCATGAACTAAGACGCACGTTACTTCAGTCCTCGACATAGCCCAGCTGGCAGAGCGGGTTTTTGCGGCCTATTGAGGCCTGGCCAGAGCGCTGCAGGGAAAGGTGGGGCTGCCCTTTGGAGGTCGTCACAAAGAGGTCCACAGATATTTGTTGAGTGTCTACCAGGCACACAAGGCAAGGCTTTCTTGTTAGCATCCCCGCAAAATGGGGCCAGAGCGTGCAAGGGCACACTCAGCCTTTTGGGTCCTAGTGAGAAAACTGATAAGGGGGTAGGGCCAGGAGCCCAGCCTGGAAGGACCAGAGATGACCTGACCAGTCAAAGGCTTCAGAGGGGCCAGGGGACTTTATCTACTGCGACTTCTGACCCAAACTTGGCTTCTGAAACATACACGAGATTTCCCACAGTGGTCCACCCCCAACTCCCCCCCATCAATCCATAGGGCATTGAAAGCACAAAGGAAGGTCTTTATAGAGAGAGACCTTCATCAGGGTCCAACAAATTAGATCCTTTAAGTCCCACTGGAAAAAGAATAACCTACGACTACTCACATATATTTAGCACTCTCTAGCTCACAAGGCCTTTCTTTCACCCAGCGCACAGGCCAGCCCCTCTCTCTGGAACACTCGCCTCCACTGTCCCCCACCGGGGGATTCCTCTTCCTCCTTTGTGTGTTCCTCATCACTGCACTTGTCACATCTGACTGTTAATTCCTTACTAAATTAGCCAACTGTCTTTGCAGGGATGGGGGCCGGAATGGTGTGCACAGCATAGAGAAGGTGCTGGCTCAGTAAATATGTTTTGGATGAATCAAGTTCTTGCAGAAATCCTGCTTATCGAGAATAGTCGCCACGTCCACAAGGTCAAACTGCAAGACTAGCTAACTCAGTCAGCAACGAACTTACCATTTGGCTACATCCATACAATTACCTTCTCCCCTCCAAACAATGATCTCACACACACACACACACACACACACACACGCGCGCGCGCGCGCGCGCGCGTGTGCACCCCACCATCCCCACACACATCTTAGAACAGGCCGTTTCCTCTGCCTGCAGAACCCAAGCTTTGGGTGTTCAGAAAACCTGGGCACAGGTGCTGCTTGGCCTTTCTGGCAAATGACTTGGGTGGCCACTTCTCCTAAAGGCAGGTCAGTAAAATGAGATCATCATTATACCTCCCCTCCCAAGATTCCCCTCCCCAGCTGTGGAGACAGCTTAGGTTAACATCTGGGCAAAGCATCTGTAGTTCCAAGAAGGACAAAAGCAATGCGAGGGAGTGGGGTGGCCTCCAGGAGCTAAACTGCCATTGTCCATCCTTCCCACTCTGGAAGGAAGCCAAGCCTGGGCCCAGCGTGCTGCGTGCAGTTGAGGGTACCGCGTTGGTCTTCATGAGCTGCTGAGACCTAGCCACCTCTCCCAGCCCTCGGGGTTGAGCCTCCCTTCCATCTCCAAAGCAGAGCCTGCTGTTTATTCTCAGACAGGGTGGAGGCCCCGGTTCTCAGCCTCCCTGAAGGCAGATGTTTGCTCCGCTGGCCCAGGGAGAGCCACTTTTTCCACAGGCTTCTTAGAGGGGCCAGAGAACTAGCCCACTACCTCAGGGCTTGGGGACAGGTGGAGGCGGGAGGGGCCCCTCCTGGGCCTGGGCGGAAGGTGAGGAAGACATCAAGGCAGAGTTCTCACCCTGAGATGCCTCTCTCTGTGTCCTAGAAAATGCACCCCACAGACAAGGGAATCCTCTGCCTATCTGAGGACTGCCCTTCGCAGCTGGACCCTCCAAGCCACAGGTTTAAAAAAGACGTGGTTCTTGGAATCAGAGACAAGCCACAGAGCAAGCCTTGAGCTCACTCAGTAGGAATGCGTCTTCTTCCTCCTCCTCCTCCCTGATTCAACCCCTCACTTGACAGGGCAGAGAAAAGAGGAGGGTAAGAGGCAGAGAGAAGGTGGGAAGGGTGGGCAAAGACCACCCCACCCCCCGCGACACTGTTTGTGCTACTTTTACTTTCTCTGCTCAACAAGCTCCTCCACCACCTTGCCTTTATCTGCCTATAGAACTCCTAGTCACCTACCCATGCCCAGCTCAAATGTCCCTGCTTCCCAGCCCAGGGATGGATAAGCCCATCCATCCCTCATGCTGCCCTGGGCACCGGACAGGATGATTTTTTTCTTCTTCCAAGTCCACGTGAAATTCTGTGACTCCTCCAACACTATCTACTTGGCCTTATTACACGGACAAAGGCTATCTCCCTGCAGGACTACTGGTTCCAAAAAGTAGAATCCAAATATTTACTATGTCTAATAATCAATAACCACTGAATGACTCGGGGCTGTGAGAGAGTTTTTGGACAAGGCTAGGTCTGGCTCTTCTGGGAAATTTCTTCTTGTTTTTTTCCTTTATAAAGATGCAACTTTAAAGAACAGAACATACTCTCATAAACCCAAATGTCAAAAGGGACAAAGAGGGGCCTTATCTTCCAAAAGTTTCCATGTTTCTCTTCTCAAGCAATCACTGGAGAAGAGAAACATGGAAACCTTGGAAAAGGGTTGAATATGAATCTTAGTTCTGTTCCTAGCTTGAAAGGTGTAAGTCACATAGATATGGCAGGACCATCCTTAAAGGATGATGACCAAGCTTCCTACTCTGCTGCAAATCTGGTCTAAAAGAGTCTGGTTTTCTTCTGTCTGGTCTTCTCCACTGAAGACAGGAGTTTTTAATCAGATTTGGGTAATCCACAGGCCTCCAGAAAATTTGAATCTAGAACCTTATAACAGGAAGGAATCCCCCAGCCCCTCTGCTAATAGACAGCCTCGGGCCCACGGACCTGGGTGGAGGGCAGGAAAGGTCTAAGACCTGGGTCTCCCAAGACGTCATGCCTTGGCAGTCTTACCTAGAAAATGGGAATAATACGCCCTGCTTCACAGAGTTTGTGAAAGTAGTTCCTGCTTCCCCTGGAACAGTGCCAGGCCTACATCCATCAGGTGCTCAATAATTACTCTGTTGAATGCAAACTCCTTCTAAGCTCTCCTCTCCACTTTTTCTCCACCGAGGAAGGCCCATGCCCTGTAGGGACCAGGTGGGAACCAGAAGGAAGACTTCAGTCAAGGAAAGGAAAGACTACCCTACAATCAGGCCCTCCAGTGCTGGCACCAGCGTGAGGCAGGTCTCTTCAACCTTAACGTGACCATCTGTGAAATGGGAAGTCACCATTCCCCGCCTGGCCTACCTGACACAGAAGTGTAAAGAAACAAACAGGAAACTGGGTGTGAATAGAAGGGCAACTGCATCCCCTGCCCCCAGACAATCCAAGGGGCTGGAAAGGAAGGAGGACACTATAGTGACAAAGGTTTGTGGCTAGGAGGCACTGGCTGGTTGCCCCCATGAGTCCCTTCCCCTCACCTGTAAAACAACGGGGGTGGATTCAACTCCTGGTTCCCAAACCTGGTTGCATATCAGAATCACCTTGTGGGGAGACTTCCCTGGCGGTCCAGTCGTTAAGACCCCTGCGCTTCCACTGCAAGGGGTGCGGGTTTGATCCCTGGTCAGGGAACTAAAATCCCACATGCCATGCGGCACAGCCCCCCCCAAAAAATCACCTGGGGACTCTCAACCACGCAGCCGCTGCTCTCCCGAGGTTGTAGGGATCTAGCTTTGGGGAGCTCCTGGATCAGATGTCCCAGGAGATCCCTCCTGGGTCCGGCCTCCGCCCTGACCAGCCGCCGGTCTGGGGGTGGCTAGCCAGATGGGCAGCCTCTTCTGCCCCTCACCCTCCCCAGCCAGGCTCCCAGGAGGCCTGCAGGAAGCCTCCGGATGCAGGTCGGGGCTTAGACAGCCGCCCAAACAGGTACGGGCCCAGATTTAATTGGCCTCTCGGTTAAGCCTTCTAATCTCATTAAAGCTGCCTCCATCATGCAGACCGTGGCTCTGAATTTAATAACAGAAGAGCACTGCCCCGCCCCACTGTAAGCTGATCAGGTCTGGGGAGGTCCGAGAGGACCGCTCTGGACCCAAGGCCCCCGGCTGCAGTCGGACCCCTCTGGGCCCTACCGTGCCATGCTGCCATGCAGATGGCACACACTCAGACTGAAAGAAGAAGGGCACACTGCAAAGGGGGCAGGAGGGAAGGAAGTGGGAGAAAGCGCTTAGAGCAGGGGTGCAGGGCCAGACCTGCCTACCCCACCCTGGAGAGCCGGCGCTGTCTCCACAACTTGCAATAAATACAAACCACCAAGTAATTGTCTTCATCTTATCAGGGTGCAATAATGGCGTCCACCCCACACCAGGAGACAGCAGCCCTCTGGGCAGAGTGCAGCCCTCACAGCTGCCATCCCCCATTTGTTCTGCAGCTCTCAACCCCGACTTCATTCACAATGGGAGGGAGAGAGCAGAGGCCTGGGGTTTGGGGTCCACATGGCTTCTCTGGAAGAGAAGGCTTGTGCTGCCCCCCAATCCTTACCCCACCCACCCCGTCCCCCTGAAAGGAGGTACGCACAGCCCTTCCCCGACAAGTATGTGAGGAGGGCTGAGCAAGGAGCCAGCTCTTGGACATCGGCTCCAAAAACACCACGGTCAACGTGTGCAAACATCCCTGTGCAAATACACATCGCCCACTTCTCACTCATCTCGCGCTATCTAAATATATCCCGAGGAAGTAGCTTGGCAGTGATGAGAAATTCTGCAGCGGCTCCAAAGCAGCAACAACAACAACAACACACACACACACGCGCGCGCGTGCTCTGCTCTGTTCTGGGTGCCATGCTGGGTCAAGGACAGGCGGGGAGACACACACACACAGGCGATAACTGCCCAGATTGTGTTGGGGGCTCAGTCTTAGTGGTCAGTTATTATTCATGTTTAACAGGGAAGATGAGATCTTAGAAAGGAAGGGACTCCGTATAGGTTCCAAGCTGGATGAGCACAGATGCCCTGTCCAAGGGAGATGCTTGGGGGCACACCCAACCGAGTACACACACACCCATCCCTACCCCCTCTGGAGCTTGCGTTAAGACACTGGCATTTCCCACTCTCCTTGCCAAGAATGGAGCCACCCTGCCCTGCATGATCCTCCAACCCCTGGAAACAAAGGCGGCAGTCATGGGGGCAGGCTAGCACACTGCAGGCACTGGTCCCATGCCTCCCCCACCCCTGCCATCTTCACCAAAGGGGAAATGGAGCCCCACAGTAAGAGGCAGACACGCCCAGGACCAGGCCAGGGTGCTTCTTATTCCACCACGCTTTTGCTCTTTAGATAATCTAGACAGAGGTGGCTTTTAATTTTTTTTTTTTCAATCCCCTCAGCAAATCCAGGCTGCTTACAATCACCCCTAAGCCCACCATCTTGGGTACAAGGGTACCAAAGTATTAGGAAAATGTGTCAGAGTCAGGGGGTAATCCTCCCAATCCTCCCAATTCTCCATAGGCCAGTTCTCAATAGGCCAGGCTGACTCCCAGCTTCCACATGATACCCCAGGCCACGTCTTCCCCACCCTTCAACTGGACTCGCTCCTCAAGGCCGGGTCTGTGCACCAGCCTCCTCGCTGGTGGATCTGCCCCAGTCGTCCCCTTATCCCTCCTCCTTTCTCCAAGCAAACCTAACCGGGCCACTAACAGGCAGGCTCACAACCTCAGAGGAACCTGCTCCAAGCTTCGCACTGCCCAGCTGGGCCCTTCACAGCTCTGGCTCCGCCCCCCCCCCCAAGCCTTCCTTCCTGAATGCAGCAAGTCTTTTCAAGCTTCCAAGCGTTTATACAGACTATTCCCTTACGCTGGCATGTTCTCATCACACTCTTCCCTTTATCATCTTCTACTTCTTTTTTTCTCTTGGGGACCCACACAAAATGCCACCGCACCCAGGAAGCCCTCTGGGTCGAGCCAGGAGAGCCTTCTCTTGGGACATGCAGTGACGGGACCCCGTGCAGCACCGTCAGCATCTGCTTACATCTGTCTTTCTCACTAGACCGTCAGATTCCAGAAGGCAGATGGCCTCTTAGGCATCTCCAGACCCAGCTAAGGGTCCGGCACACCAAAGGGATATCCAGGCCAACACAACTTCCAAAAGAAACTTGAAGTCTCAGAACCAACACCAGAGACATGGTTTACTCCAATTCCAGCTTTTTAAAGTCAGGAGAACGAAGGCCTGAGGAGGATAAGGGAGCATTGACACCACACCGCTGGCTAGCAGCGCTGGACCGGTGGCTGGCCAGGGTCTTCATCGACTCCTCCAGGTCGGCCAAAAGCTCCTACAGCAAGACCCAACTCAGGAGATGGCTACCAGGATGAAACATCCAAGAAAGAGGGACATCAGAAGGTCGAGAGGCAGCACGGGAAGAGCTGGCTCAGGGGCTCTGGAGCCCAGCAGCAGGGAACGCCAGGGCAGCCTGGAGGCCCCAAGCAGAGACACTGGCTCAAGTGTCCTGAGCAGGTGCTTAACCAAAACAGGAGGATGGACTGAGGACAGGACCTGGCACGTGGAGCACTCAACAAACATGTGCTGCTGCACTATTAATGGCACAAACGACCAATTACACACCAGCGCAACGCAGGATACCGCGCAGGCCTGCACCCAGTTCCGGGATCCCAGAGAAAGGATGATTATCTCTGCTGGGGTGTGGGGCAGTCTGGGGTGGTGACATCTGATCAGACACCATCTGTTATTTTTCTCTAATTGTTCTACATGTGTAAAATTTTGATTCTAAGCTAGAATCATGGACTCCATGAGGCCGAGACCACGGCTGTTTCCCCTGCCTTCCCCAAACCCTCTCTCCAAAACACCCATTCCACAGCAGGGCTCCTAGTAGAGACTGAGGGACCCCAACAGGATGGACGGCCCTTCTATTTCAAAGAGGAGGTAAAACCAGCACTGGTTCCCCACAAGCCTGCTTTACCTGCAAAAGCTCCCTGAGCCCAATGAGAAACCCAGCAGCATCCACGGGCACTACCAACACCCCCATGTGCCCTGTGTCCCCGGAGTGGCATGAAGACATGGGCACTCCTAGGCTCTACCGAACACTTCTCTGGTCTGCCAGGTGGTGCTGGGTATCTTACACACTTACCTACATCCCCCCTGAACAAGCCTGCACGATAGGAATCACCATTCCCACTTGACAGACTGGGAAGACAGGCTCAGACAGAGGTCCCTTGACGAGGTCAGTGGCAGGCCCACAAGGAGTCTCTTACCACATCACACAGCCCATAGGACCCATTCTCTGCCAGCAGCTGCCTGCAACAAAAGCCTCACCAGGATCGCCTGGTATGAATTAGAGCCCACTCAGACACCCCACTTGCAAGAACACCAGATCAACTTTGCTTTCCCAGCACCAACTAACCTGAGGGGCACCCCGTACCAGGTGGGGTCATTCACACAGACCATACCGCACCCCAGTTTCTACGGCCGCTCCCACCTTCTCACTTTCCCGAGGCCTCACTCCCACCCGCCCCCAGCCACATCCCAGTTTCCAAAGAAGCCCAGAAGAACACAAACTCCAATTATTCCCTTTCTTGTTTGAATAATGGCCACTTCACAATTCTCCCTTCCGCGCCAGGACCCTCACAGCTCTGAGCGGGCGCTCAGGCCAGGGAGAGAGAACAAACGGGAGGGGGATGAAAAACACACACAACAGTAAGCTCCAAACCAAACAGAACTAATCCATTCAGAGCCAAAGGAGGCCAAGCAGATGGGAAGCTGGCATCCCCCGGCCGCCATCACCCCGGGTTCCGGGGCCTTCACCACAGTGCTGTAATTATAAAGGGTGACCCAGCCACATGCTCCCGGGGCTGTCCCCAGCTCCCAGGCACCCGTAGGCACCGCCTTCATATGGTTTGGGTTTAGAGCCCTTCCCGAGCCTCCCCCAAATCATACATGCAAGGCAGCAGCAAAACACCCCAGCCTTAGGACGCTTCCACGGGAGGCAAGGAGGCGCCGACTTTGTGCTTTTCACTCTGGATTCTGCGACTCTTAGGACTCTGGGCAGGAGGCGCACACCCCCCCACAGGAGCCCCCCACCTCCATTCTTCTAGCCTGGTGCCCCCGACCCTTCCCATGTGCATGACGACATCTTCCTGTGCATGTGTCCGTGTGTCTGTTTTCCCCTCCAGCCGGTATGCGTGAGGGCACCTCCAGTGCGTAGTACAGGGCAAGGCTCTGCAAAATGTATTCAGATCTTCTAAACAAATACAGATCAAAACTCTGATTAAATATAATATGGACATTTTTACTCCTTTAAATCTGTTCCCTTCTCTAAACCGTAAGCATCCTGAGGGTAGAAATCTGTCTCATTCATCATGATCTTCCCAACAGCTGGCACTTCGTGGATACTCCATATTTACTTGTTAAGCAAAGGAGGACAGTGCACCACTTTGAGCACATTCAAGATCAACCAGTGGAGGGATACCCACGAAATCAGAGGATGTTAGGGCTGAATGGGGCTTAAATATCCCCGTGTTACCCTGCTTGTTTGTAAAAGGAGGGAGAGTGACTTGTCTGCAGCCACAGACCACATCAGTGTGGTAGATGCAGGACTCGAACCTGGGCCCTGATGCCCAGCCCTCCCTGGCTGGGGAGACAAAAGCCACGAAGACAGCGCAGGCTGCTCAGAAGGAGCAGGTAATCTGGCAGGGCAGACGAGACAGACACGTGAAACAATTAGTGAACAAGATAACTGCCAGCCTCACAGTATTATACCCTGATATAATAAAGTACATGCTGTACAACAGAATTAGAGACAAGAGGGAGGCACACCGCACTAATTACACAGGACAAAGAGTTAGCAAACAGGAGCTGCAGGGGCGCCAGTGTTGTCACAGAGGGCTCTGGAGGCCAAGGGACAGAAGGTAAGCTTGGGGTGGGGGCGCCTCCACCAGGAAGCCTCTCCTGATTACCAACTCCCTCCTCTATGCTCCTGCTAGCTCCTGTCCGGAGCGGGCCCATTTCCCTGTCCCTCATGGCCCTTGTGTAGACAGTTTGGTATCGACCACCTTGATAGTCAGCCCAGGGGCCAGGGGGTAGGTCCTGGGACCAAGCCAGCCCCTGGTAGTCACTCAAGGGGTCACTGTTTCAGCAAAAACAATCATCAATACTATGTGCTGGGCACTGTGCTGAACCCGTGAAGGCACCGTCTCATTCAGTTCTTCTGACAACCCCATGAGGTGAGGGTGCATGCTTTTGCAGATAACCAGCTCAGAGAGGGGACGTCACCCTCCAAGGCCATAATGCTAATAAACGGCAGCGTCAAGAGACAACATAAAATAAGCCCACCACTCTACAAACCTCGTGCTCTTAACTCCCCACACCCACAGGTCTAGCGTGGAAGCCCCAGCCCCAAGGGGCTACTGAGTACTTGAAATGTGGGCAGTTCTAACTGAGATGTGTAAAATATGGACCAGATCCCAAAGACTTGGTATGAGAAGAAAATATGTAAAATAAGTCCAATAATTTTTATACTGATCACTTCTTAAAATGACGATATTTTGGACATGTTTGCTTATGACTAAACATACTCTTAAAATTAATCTCACCTGTCTCTTTTTACCTTTTTCTATATGCCTACCAGAACATTTAAGACGACATCTGTGGCTCCCATTCTATTTCTATTGGACAGCACTGCCTCCAAGATGTTTGCTGAATGAATGACGATGTAGATAAGAGAAAAGGAGAAAGAAGAAGACAGGGCAGGAGGAAGCTTGGGGTTGGGGTGGAGGGACCCTGAGCCTGTGCAGGATGCCTGGGCAGGGGTGAGATCTGAATATAACTGGGGGAGGGCATGCTGGGGTATGTGGGAGCCGAATGACAGAAGGCATGGGAAGTGGGCAGGGCTCTGACCTGGGCCTTCTACTAAGAAGAACAGGCAGCCAAGCTGTTTACCGCGCGGATCTGGGAGCTGGGAACAATGACTCCATGTGACTCCAGGGGCCTAGAACCAGTCACCCACCTAGCTGCCATTCCAGCAGCAATGCTTCAATTTCCTGAGCTAAAGAGCTCTAGGGCAGGTCTCCCCTGAGGACCAGGAAACATACATTCTAACTGAGCACCAGACATGTAGGCCACAGGGGTGCTGAAGAGGCCTTTCAGAGGAAGTGGGCCCTGAATGAGGGTTTGGGAAGTAGGGGTGGGCAAACGGTGCAGCAGGTGGGGCTCCAAAAAACCAGATCATTCCAGGCAGAAGGTCCAGCATGTGCAAAGGCCACATGCACAGGGGGCAGGCAGCAAGAGGGCAGCCGGGGCAGAACTGGAAAAGCAGAGTCCCGAGGGGTCGCTGGAGCCAGACCCCAGGATTTTCTGCTAATAGGGAATACTGCTGGTACAAGGCTGAAGGTTGAACTTGGGGATGCTCTCAGAGAACAGGCTGGTCCTCACTCATGGGAACAACCCCTGGGCCTGAGCTGTCCTCTGCTGAGATGGGCCTTGGTCCACTACAGCAGCTGCTGAGAAGGCGACACAGAAAAACCCGTAACACCACCACTGTGAAGGGGCAAGGATGTGTGGGACCTGGTGCCGCTCTCAGTGGAGGACTCTTAGTCCAGCACGTACACGACAGGAGAAAGACAGGGCAGAGAACAGGGTTGAGTGCATCTAGGGGGAGGTGTGGCAACGGGAGCACAGCTAGAGGTAACATATCCCAGCTTTGATTACGTTTGCAAGCTGAGAGACTTCAGGCTGTTTACCGAGTAAGAAGGGAACTGCTACCTTACTCCACAGGGTCCTTATGAGGAACCAAGAGATTCAGTAAATGTAAATTACCCAGCACAGACCCAGGACCTTCCCTTCCCAGTGGCACTGGTCCCCCAAATGCCTCCCTTCCCTAGTCAATGGGGTCACAGCAACTGCCTAGCACAGTGGGCAGCACACAACAGGCATTCAATAAAGAGTCAAATTTCTATTATCAGATGTCACGGCTGAGGAACAGCAAATTAGATCTAGTTAGGAGAGCAGAAAGTTACCTTAGTGAGCAAGCACAGGCCGACGGAAGGTTCCTAAAAATGGAAGAAAGCTTCAAGCCGGAGGCCACTGGCTTCCTTTGCAGGCTAGGCAATTGGGAGACACAGAGAAGCAGCAAGGGGTCTCAAGTTTGGATATTTTTATAAAAGATGCACCATAGACAGAAGGAAACTCTCACTTGGTTTTAGGGCACAAAGAAGGTCATTACTATCTGGTTCTCCATCTAGCAGACCTTTTTTTTTCTCTCCCAGTTTTGTCCCAAGCCCAGTCACCCTTACCTGCTAGCTGTTTCCTCTCTTCCATCTATCTTATCTTCTACCAAGATACCCTCCCATCCTCCACATGTGTGCAAACTCCCTAACCTTCAAGGTCCTCAGAAACGCTACATTCCTCAGCAGCCTCTCCCAGACTCCCCCCTACTTGAATGGATTCCCCGCTCCCACCCTGTCCTCAACTCCTGGCACCCTTCTGTCCAGTCTGGCAGCTCCTGGGTTCCTTTCTTATTCCTCCTCCTGGAATGGGAAGCCCTCCCAGGACAAGACCAAGTCTTGCTTGCATAGAACCCAAGGAGCCTTCCCAAGGAGGCAGTGCAAAGGGAAAGAATGGGAGGAAAACGATAATGCACATCTTGGTGTGATAAGCCCCAGTCCGGTGTCGGCCATGTGTCACAGAGCGCATCCACTGGAGGACTGGGGGAAACCTACAGGCCCAAACAGGCATAGAGTTTCAGGCCAGGACACCAGGCTCATTATCGGCAAACATCAGGTTATTCGAAACCAGGCTGTGTAACAGAAGGAGAGTGCCACGGCCACAGCAAGGCCTCACCCGACCATGTTCACCCCTGACCTGGGCTATCCCTAGGATGAATGGGAAAGATGCTGGATGGGCAGAGTGAGGCCAGCACCCTGACATTTCTTAAGAGCTGTTACTGGTAGTATCATTACATAGATGATAATCACAGTACATGTTTACTTGGTGCTTCCAGGTGCCAAGCACTTATGATCACTTCTCTTTATCAACCTTCCCACCAACCTCAAGATATATTGATAAATACTTCAGAAGATCCATTTCACAGAGCAGGAAACTGAGGCTTAGCTTACCGAGGATCACATGGTGGTAGCTGGCAGAGCTGGGGTCTACCTGACACCCACAGGCTTTTCCACTGGGGCCCACCACCGTTACTGACCTTGACACTCAACCTCGGGACTCTAATGCTGAAACAATGAAGACTTAGACAGGATTCCAGCCGTTCCCTGTCCCCACAGCCCCCAGGATGAATGAAGCCCAGGCTTTAAGAAGCCACACGGGCCCTGCTACCTCAGGGTACCCTACACTCCCATCACATTCTCCTCCTGCTCTTCCAGCTCCAGAATCGAGGGCACATTGCCTCCCCACCGTCCTGGCTGCTCAGCAAACACCCACTCTCAACTCCTAAGTAATTACCTTCTCCACCAATCTTTATACCCACCCCACCTCTCCCCCGACCCTGCAGAACCAATTTCCCCATCCTCCCTGCCTGACATAGCCTGGTCCGAACCCTGCATGGAACCTACACCACTGTACTGTGTTCAGTGCTCTGTCTGCCTTTACTTGATGGTGGGCTCCTTGAGGGCAGAGACCCTGTCTTCATTTATCTTTGAATCCCTAGTTTATAGAATAAACTAAGCAGGGACTTCCCTGGTGGCGCAGTGGTTAAGAATCCGCCTACCAATGCAGGGGACATGGGTTCGAGCCCTGGTCCGGGAAGATCCCACATGCTGCGGAGCAACTAAGCCCGTGCGCCACAACTACTGAGCTTGCGCTCTAGAGCCCGCAAGCCACAACTACTGAGCCCGTGTGCTGCAACTACTGAAGCCCGCGTGCCTAGAGTCCATGCTCTGCAAGAAGAGAAGCCACGGCAATGCAAAGCCCGCGCACCACAACGAAGAGTAGCCCCTGCTCGCCGCAACTAGAGAAAGCCCGCGCACAGCAACGAAGACCCAACACAACCAAAAATAAAATTAATTAATTGATTTTAAAAAAAGAGTAAACTAAGCGATATTTGAAAGCACATCTCCTCCCTCCCCAAACAAACAACTCCCAAGCCCCTCACCAGAGTTGCTCATCAATAATTAACAGAAGAGTAGGACAGGCCACTGATCAGGAGGGCAGGGATTCACTGCTAGGTCCATTCTGAAAATTAAGAATACATAAGAAAGGGAATTTCCTGGCAGTCCAGTGGTTAGGACTCTGCACTCTCACTGCCAGGGGCCCGGGTCTGATCCCTGGTCAGGGAACTAAGATCCCACAAGCTGCGCAGTGCGGCCAAAAAAATAATAATAATAAGAGAATATCTGAGAAAAAGGCAATCTCTGCCAGTGGCTTGTATAAGAAAAATTCCACGGATCTGGAATAATTAGGGATAGGAGATGAATGGCTGGTCTGATTACCACTGTAACACAGTTATACCGCACTTTTGATAGACTGTATGAGGCACACACAGTGCATGTAAGCACACAGAACACACCGATTTTGAGCAGCGAAAGATCATCAAGCAGATTTCCTCATCTTATCAACACCACTAGCTTGCTTGGCAAACCTGCCTTCCACTCTCGGCCTGAAGGAGTGAGGCGTGAGCTCTGTCTTGAGGAAGGTTATAAAACGTCTACCCGACCCCATCAAACTGAGCGGCCCCCAAACAATACACATTTTTGCAAGTAGCCTAATGAGAGTGGTTGCTGCTGCCGGGACAGGCCAGATGGACTCAACGCCGGCCTGTGCAGACTTAACCACGAAGTCGTAACCAGGTAACCAAGGAAACACCAGCATCCTTTCTCTGCACAGACAGAGAAGGGAAACGAAGGTGGTTCTCAAAACAGTCAGCCTTGAGTTCCACTGACATTTTGGGAAATGTTCCTACTAGGATTTGAGGCCGACCGCGCTGTGAGAAATTACTTGTCCCTTACACACGTACACAATGGGCTGAGAAAACACCAGGTGGTCAGAAAGTTGTCTTCTCTGCCGCTCACTGTTCCTCACGCCACACGGTAACTCAAAAGACCCTGGAGTGGTCCCGAAAATCCCCAACTCCCCAAATGCCCTATGCTCAGAAATAACCAAAAGCCTTAGCTGCTGCCAAGAAAGGAAAAAGAAAGAAAACCCCAGGAACACACCAAATCCATGTCCAACTCCTTTGCCCCTTGGAACAAAACCCAATGCAGGCGCACACAAAGCAGGGGAGGCCGGACAAAGGAGAGGCCAGGTCACACTCGACAAGGCGCTTTCTTGTCGTTTCCAAAACAGAACTGTCCTCTATTAAAACGCTCTTGTTGCTCGGATGTTGACGTGGGGGGGAGGGGGGTACAAATCTCAAAACAAAAGGCGAGCCGTGCGGGTGGGGAGGCCCCGAGCAAGGGAGCCGCTCCCTCTCCCCGCACACTTCCCAGCCTTTGAATGCCCGCAGACCTCGGCCCAGAGCTGGCAGCTGTCCGTTATTATCCCAGCAACTCCAAGGGCCCCAGCACCAGGGAGCGCATCCCGAGCAGGTGAACGCCATCTGCCCGGCTCTGATGAGATGCCCGTCTCCGTGCCTGCTGCTGCCAGCAGGCCGCGGGGACTGCAGGGAGGCCCAACCAGCCTCGCACCCTCTCTCCGCCAGTTCTTCAACACTCAGCCAGGCTTTCTTCTCTCTCCCCGGGGTGGGGGGATGGGGGCGGGCTCAGTCACTACCTGGCATTTATCGCAGAGGGGGAGCTCTTTTTAAAAACACTTGGTCACTTTGTCACAGAAATTTCTAAAGGTGTTGAGAGTATGGAGGTTTTGTGGGGGGCGCGGGGGTTGGTTTGCACAGAGCTGGGTATACATAGGAAAACAGAGCGTACTGACACACCTTCCAGGGGTTAATTTTAAGAAGGGTCTTTAATTGATCTACAAAGAGAAAAAAGTTTTCTACCTGCCTTTTAAAAAGCACTCCCTGCATTAGCTAAAACATCCCCAACACACCCCAGCCCATTTCCTCCCGCTCCCACCCTGGCTGTTTTAATTGGGGTAGTGGTTCCCTGATGTGATCTGCAAAGTACTAGTCCAGACCTCAGGGAGAACGAGAGCTAAGTGGAAAAGCAGGGCTGGGGTGGGCAGTGTCCCGGGATGGGAGTCGGAAGGCCGGGGACTGGGCCCTGCCTCTCCTACTCCTGGGAAGAGGAGAGGTCCCCCCTTCCGGTATTTTCACTGTCTGGTCTGTCAGACAACTGAAATGCCTGCAACACGTGACGGGCAGGGGAACAACTGCGCTTTACAGGACGAGGCAAGCTGAGGGAGACGGTGAGCCTGCCTGCCTGCCTGCCTGCCTGCCTGCCTGGGTCTCTGCACTGAGGGCTGATGGCAGCTGGAAGGAGCCAGGTCCCCATCCTCATCTCTCCAGAGTCTAGAGCAGTTTGAGGTCTTCCAAGCCACACGTGCTGGGGTCTGTTTCACCGACACCCACCAGTGACAGATCTCTCCCCCGGCTCCTGCCACGCAAGGTGGAGACAGGCACGGGGAGAGAACAGGCCACCCCAGAAGGGGGCAGCAGAGTGACAGTCCGGCCCCGGGCAGCCTGGGCTCAAGGCAGAAACCCACCCACAGCTCTGAGTGAGGACCAAGGTCCTCTTAGGCTGGAAATACCCACGGGAAGGGCTGAGCCAGAAGCCCACTCTGCTCCTCAACAAAAGCCAGAGGGCAGTGAGGTGGTGTGGAGAACCTGGAGGGCAAAGTCAGCTCCAACCCCCACTAGACTCCCAGGCCCTGGGGGATGCGGGGGCCGAGTGAAGGAAGACAAGCACCCTGCCTAATCTGTGGGACTGTTATGGGGCTCACCAAGGAGCAAAGGCCTTGGACAACTATAAAGGACGGTACCAACAAGAGCCCCAGTCGAGTCTACCCCGCCTACCTCATAGGGCCCTCATCAGGAGCACGTGAGCCAGACAGGCAGCCCACAAGGGAAGACGTGAGGACAGCTGGCCGTGTCACCACCACCGTCACAGCGGTTTCTCAGGGAGGGAGCTACACGTCGGCGGGCTCAGGAAAGCAGCCCCACTGCACTGAGCCCTTCTGCCCCCAGCCCCACCGCCCTGTGCCGTCGACAGCTAGAGAATGAGCCAAATTATCATCACTGTGAAAAAGCAAGACGACGGCACAAAGAAACAGTCCTTGTGTTACTCTACCAAAGCCCAGGGTTCTGTGGCCTCACATCTACAGCAGCCAGGCCTCCCCACAGCTGGTGGAGGCGCTGGTACACGTCTGTCTTAGCCTAAACCCAACTGCCTCTCTCCAGCACTCACTGGCCAACTGGTCTTTCTCATTCTTGTGCAACAAAGGAGTGGCCCACAGGAAAAAGGACTCCAGCACACAGCACCAGCTCTGAACTTTGTAGTATTTCAAAGGAAAGGGAGAGTGCTTGGGGCAAGTGGTCAGAGGGGACTTCCGTTCACAAGGAGGGTGAAGCTCACGATAAGCCGTGAAGAATGGCAGGATTTCAGAGAGGACCAGAGAACCCTTTCCATGCACTCCTTCACAGACCCCCACCCCGAGTCCAAAGGCGAGAGACAACCCTCCCTGGGCCCTTAAGGCTGTCCCATCTTATTGTCCTAGATCCTGAACCCAGTGTTCAGACAGACCAGCCCCCGTGCCAGGGGCGTGCCAGGGCTCACGACCTGCTGGTCCCACCTGGGGACAGCACACAGCTGAAGTCCCTGGGTGTCCCCTCCCCTCCAAGCTGCCCCTCCGGTGGGGGGGGGTGATAGTCCAGTTTCCTGGAAACTCCTGCCCATTGAATCCACTTTGGAGAGGCAATCCCAGGGTGGGCGGAGGCCTGGGAGGGGCTGGAATGGGAACATCCAGTCTGCATCAGAGCAGAGGCGGGGACTTGAGGGCTGCCCACGTGTGCTTCAGGCTTTTTTTTTTTTTTTTTCTACAT
>NW_006798890.1:1669766-1673811 GCF_000442215.2 Lipotes vexillifer | reverse complement strand
CGCATAATTATAAAAGAAAAAGAATCGACAAAAATTTTTTCTTTTCATAATGTGTGGAGGTGGTTCGTCTCTGGGGGGTTTTTTTTTTTTTTTTTCCTACATTGAGCAGGAAGTGTTCATTCGACTGACAAACAAGCATCTGGGGGTCGTGGTAGGGTTAGGGCGGTGATGCCAACCTCTGATTTGTGGAAGTGAACAATCCAAGACAATAGGTGTGTGACAGCAGAGAAATCGGCTCCAGATGCAGGCCAGAGCCAGCTGCCCAGGGACCAATCGGGTAATCAATCCTGTTGATATGTTTATTCTCAAAAGGACTGGGGAGGGGGGGCCCTACGGTCACTGCCACATCAGACAATGGAAGGCAGCTGGGAGCAGGGTCCTATGACCCTCTGTTCTCCTGGCACAGTCTGCAGGTTGTGCAGTTCTCTCCTGCCTCAGGTTCCCTGCTCCACAGCCAGGAACTTGGGGAAGGTGGGGGGAGGGGGGAGATGACCACAGCAAAGCCTGCTGTGTGCTGCTTCCTAACATCCACAGTCAAGTCCCCTGGGGTCCTATACGAACATGCTGAGGCCTAGAGGGCCCCCTCTCCCCCACGGCTGCAAACTGCCCATCATCTCTGTGCAGAGGTCTTACGTCGATGCTACTTAAGGGTCAAGATAGCTAAGCTTTCCCAAAACCAGCTTTCCCAAACCTCAGGCAGCTGGTAAGCACAAACTCTGGGATTTTCATTTTTCAGGGCTGGAAGGTACCGGAAGGGCCAAGATGGAAAATGGGGGCTGGGAGGGGCCTTGCCATCCAGTTAATAAGTAGCCGGGTTAGGACCAGCACCCGGGTTTCCCCTCCTATCCTAGGGCTCTTCCCAGGAACCCAAAGAGCACCCACCCCCAACATGTAACCCTAGACCCAGTCCGCAAGGAGAGATAGGATCACTTGGTTCTCTGCTGGGGGCAGGGGAGGGTGACCACACAATGACAAACCACACCAACCCAATGTGTGAGCTCTTCTGAGGACCTACCATGCAGCACAAACACTGTGCAGAAGCAGAAAGAATAAAGGACTTCCCACTTCGCAGACCCACAAGGACAAAGGGCATAAGCACACTTCTATGCATGACAGTGTGACCAAGAGATGTGGCCTTTGGGCCTGAAACCTCTAACCCTGCTTCCCAGGACAAATATTCTATGACCTTACATTTTTCTTGAGATCCTTCCTAAAAAGGACCTCCAAGGGCTCTGGAGAAAAAGTCTGTAGAGTGAGCCTAGTTAGGTAGCAAGCACCCCAAGCAGGGACTGGGGTTCTGGCTTCCAACGTCCCTTCCCAGCATGGAAATTCCAGGTGGTCGAAAGCCAGCTGGGTACAAGCACTGGACGAGGAGGGGATACTTGTTGATCTGCCCAACCTTCCTTGCTGGTAAGTGAGGGAAGTGCTCAGGAAAGGGAGAAGGGAGTCAAAACTCTGAAGAACAAAAGAACGGCAGTGCTTGTCACTCCAGCCCTGATCATCCATGGCACCCTCTCCAGCCATCTGTCACATCATATAGAAACTCCCTGTGTGATTCTGTCTGCCTGGAGAGACTGCTGGCTCTTATCCATCTCCCTATCCCCACTAAGCCTGGTGCCCAGGAGGCCCCATACACAGTTGAACAAAATGATGAACCAGGGCACTCCCAGAGCCTTCTCGTACAGAGCAAGCACCGGCTGTGCCCATTCCTCAGGGCCACGGCTCTCCTGGTCTTCCTCAACCTCTGAGAGCACAGGCAGCTCCGGCAGCAGCATGAGATCACGCCTTGCTCTACCTTTGTTCCCACCAGCCGCCTGTCTCTCCTCTCTTGGGCGGCTGTGAGTCCCTGGCAGTCAGGGAACAGAAAGGACTCACTCACCATGCTCCCCTTGGCACTACGAGAAGCACACTGCAGTTGGACTTGGTGGTTGGTACAAAAAGTAGGAAAGTCCGGGTTATAACATTTTTCATCTAGGGCAAAAAAAGACCTTCCTTTAAAAACTTGTTTTATAATCCCCAATACAAGTAAAAATGCAGTTAGAATACCCATTTATCTGTTTGAGCATCAGTATATATGAAGATGATCCTTTTGAAAATAATCTGGCAAAGTGACACAAGGATCTTGAAAGGAGCGGTCCATACTTTCTGACCTAGTAATTTCTCTTCTGGGAATTTATTCCAAGGAAATCATCCAAAATGAAATGCAAAGATGTTCATTGCAGTGTTATATACAATGGTGGGGTGGGGAGGGGGAGGACAGGAAGGAATATCCAGTAATAGAGGAATGGTTAAATAAAGCCTATGCAGCCATCAGAGGATAATTAGGAATAACTGGAAACACGCTTGTCGAAAGAAAAAGCAGCAGGCCACAAACACATGTGCAGACCGGGAGAGCATTTTGTCCAAGTCTAGAAGTTGTGATAAGATAATGGTAGAGTGAATGTTTTCCTTTCACTTTCCAAACTTCCGCTAAAGTTGTCTTTAAAAGACAAGGGGCATCAGACCTAAGGTAGGAGGAAAGCAAAACCTGGGTCTCCATCCTGCTCCGAGCCATCTACCTCATCTCCAGGCTGGCTGGGGACTTCAGCAAGGGGAGAAGAGGTGGGGGAGACTCTGAACCATGGCAAACGAACCTGGTTTCAAGCCCTGTTAACATGACACCTCCAAGAATGACATTTAACCAACAGGATCCTTCTGGGAATATTGAAATACCCTCCAAAAAACCAAACCAGGCAGGCAGTCTTTATAAATAGTGTGCAAGCGCGTACAGAGAGCCATCATTTTCAATACAGAGAGACAGAGACACCATTCCGTTCCCCAACAGCAGCAGTGGCCAACTTTCTACACCAATCAGCCATCTGGGGCTCAAAGGGAAGGTGTCAGATTGATCACCAGGGTTGGATTAATTTTTTTTTTTCCTTCTTAAATCCCCTTAACTGAGAAAGCAGCTTGAGCCAATTCTGCTTTTCTCACAGACACCAAAACACCAAGCTATAGTTACACCAGTTCATCTTCACACCCCCAGAGTTTGGGGGAGGGGGAAAATGAAGCTTTCCAAGCAGCTCTCTGCAGAGTCTCACCTCCTGGTGGAGAAGCTAGAAGCCCGGGCTTAAAGGAACAGGATGCTGGGAAAGGACCATGTCCCTAGCCTTCCCCCGCCCCCCAGGTCTCCTTCTGATGAAGAAGGTGGCAAGACCTCCCAGAAGCCTCTCCAGATCCCCTACCCCAAGTCAGGAATCTTCCCCGCCTCCTCTGCTCTCCTACTGCAAAAATTTTCTAGACTATTATACTATTTGCACCAACCTGACCTACACACCAGTTAATATATCCTTAAAACTTATTGAGGGAGTGATGGGAAGAGTGTGTGTGTGTGTGTGTGTGTGTGTGTGTGTGTACACACACATTTATATATCTCCTGTCCCAGGATATACCCAGCACCTTCCTCCCATGATTTCATTTTCTCTCCTCAGCAATCTGATGAGTATTTCCATTTTATAGATGAGCCAACTGAGGCTTGCAAACGCTGCAATTCTGTGGCCGAATCCTTAGTGTTCTAGGTTTTCATCACCACACTGGCTGCTGCAGACCATGCTCAATGGAGAAGAGCAGGGGACCAAGCAGTATTAGCACCGAGTCTGTGTCAAGTGCTTCTACCTGCATTTTTTCGGATCCTTATAACAAGCAGGAGAAGCAGGGACTACATCCTCATCCCCAACCTCTATATGGGAAAACTGAGGCTCAGAGATGAGCCGACTTCCATCTCCCAGAGCTTCCAAGTAATGAGCTGGACTTGAGTCCAGGTCACGGAACTAGATCAGAGATAAAGCCCACGTCCCCCCACATGGCGACTGCTTAATCGTGAAAAGCTCCTCCAGGAACGGGACTGTAGCTCCCAGCCAGGTCTACACCAGCCACCATGTAGGTACGCAGATGTGCTTTCATTGGGGAGGAAGGGAGGTAAAAACCAGGGCAGGGGAACCCTCGAGGTCTTCCCCCTAACAGGGGTTCTCCTGGAAGGAGGGCACTGCCTCGTGGCTCAGCTTCC
>NW_006798890.1:1663149-1669050 GCF_000442215.2 Lipotes vexillifer | reverse complement strand
GGCTTCATGCTGAACCTTATAACCGCTTGGAACCCACTCTTAGCCCAGCTGTTGGAAAGGTCCTTAACATTCCCCCTCCCAGGGCAAGTCCACCCTCTGTGTTACTGCCTTTACCACCCAGATCCCGCCTGAGTTTGTTAATGATCAACCCTCCAGGCAGGCGCCAGCTTTCCAAGGGGACAATGACCACCTCCAGGAAAAATGGCCAAAAGCAGGTTCTGCATCAATTTATTAGGTTGTAAAACAGGGTCCTGAAGAACGCTGGCGGGGGCAGGGGGCAGGGGGCACGTGGGCGTGGTGGCAGGCAGCTAAGACATGCTGCTTCCGGTGTTTTTATTGTTCTTTTGTTGGCCCTTCTCTTTGAAGGAGGCAGGTGGTCTGGGAGGTCCAAAGAATGAGCCAACCACAAAGACTAATGCTGGGGAAACTGGTCTCAAACTCAAGAGTCTGGAGAGACCTCCCAATTTTTCAGGCTCCGACAGGAGAAGGGGGTTCCCTCAGTTCCCAGACTCCTCTGCAATGCAACAACCCCCGCCTCCTGCCATCCACCCATGCACTGGGTACCTGCTTCACCCCAGGCAGGTGGGAGGGAGCAGGACTTCAAGGTGACTCAGACGTGTCCCTGGCCTCCAGGGGCTTCCAGTCCAGGGGAGGAGAGATTCAACGCAAATACCAGTGACTTATGAGGGGTGGCGAAGCACCAAGTAAAAGTTTTGTGGAAGAAGAGCCAATTTCTGAGGCAAGGAGGGGAGAGGTCCGACTTCAAAGAAGCCAAAGACAACACCAAACAGGTTTTAAAGTTAATACCCGAGTCGCTGGGTAGTCAGTCAGGATCGTGAGCATCATTCAGATGCTAAGAATCTGGGGCAGAGACACAGAGATGGGCCCCAACTTCAAGGAAACTGGGCGGGGGAGACAAACAGATAATACCTTGGATCCACAGAGGTAAGCTCCAGAGGCTGTCTCGGTAACTCTAGCAACTAGCACCACACCTGGCATGTAGGAGGCATTCAACCAGTGAATTTGTGGAATGAATGAAGCACAAAAAAAGGAGCAGCTTATTCTACCTTGAGGAGGCAGAAAAGATTTGCTGGGAAAAGAACCTAGAGCCCAGCTGTCAAGGGACACTTGCCCTCCAAGCAAGCAAAAGGAACAACGGGCATCCTGGGCAGAGGGGACTGCATGTGCAAAGGTACTGTGGTGCGAGGGAATGTGGAATGTCCAGGGAACTCCAAGGAGCCCTTCTGTTCATGCCTGAGAGACGAGGGATGCCATGATTAAAGGAGAGACTTCTGCTTCATCCTGAAGCAGAGGAGACGGAGATTCCTTGAGATATACAGACACAGGTGTAGCAGAGCCAGATGGGCATTTTGGAGAGAACTCTGGTGGCACTTGGCAGTCCCTATTCATCCCAATGCCTCCGGTTTCCAGATGAGGAAACTCAGAACTCGGGTAGGACCTCACTTGCCTGAGGTCAAGTGACTGGATGGTGTCCATCTCTGGCTTCCATCCAAGGGCTTCCATCCTGAAAGCTCTCACTGCATTACCCAAGTATACCACAGATACTGTAGTGTAGCCCTTGGGCCAGGGGCTTGCAAGGGTCTTCACCTGCCTGAGCCCCAGCCTCTTCCTCCTGTGCAAAACAGGGGAATCGATGCCAATCCTTGAGAGCTGCTGAGCACATCAAATGAAGCATGTGTACCACTTCAGCACAATGACTTGCACACAAAGAGCCCTTCGAGGACAGCAGACTAGACTCCTTCATTCATTCAAACATCCTGGAGTGTCTACTCTGTGCTGTTCTGATCATTCAGGGCAGGATAAGTTAAAGGCAACTGAAGTCCACCAGGGTACAAATAGATAGAACGGCCCTCACAGTGGAGGACTGGTGGTGGTGGTGGGAGGGGGACGACAGGGGATCTGAGCCCTTTTGTCTATAAAGTGAAGGAGTTAGGTAAGCAAGGGAGAGAGTAAAACCATAAAGTTTTATGCATTGCTTGATAGCTTGGACATAAAAACAGAAAGCTGGTTGGGAAAGGGGCTGGAAAAATGGAATGCCAACTGCTCTACTGTGCCCCTTCCAAAGCTCCAGGACCAAAAACTCAGTAGGTCCACCTGACATCCAAGGCTGCAGGTGGGGAAGGGAGAGGGCACAGCTCCACAGGTGTGGCCCTCACTGTAGCCTTCCCAAGGAGCAGTTTTTAAGATCACTGCACAAGAAGGCTCTGGTCTGGTCACGTGTCTCTGCTCTACCCCCGTGTCCCTGGCTGCCGGGACAGGTGGACTGGGCAAGAAAGAGTAATACACAGTTCCGGCAATACGGGGTGGTAAACAGTGTTGACGAGGACTAAAGAATCTCGTGGACTTGATATCTTAAGCGGCACGAGGCAAGGAGAATGCATCAGTGGGTTGAGGTGTACGTGCGTGAGCAGCCATGGCCAGCAGCCACCAGCGTGGACAGGGGCCAGCCTTCTCTGATCCAGGTCCACACTACGCCACTGCCCCAGGGCCAAGAGGCAAGCCCCTCAAGGGCCCACAGTGTAGCTCGTTCTTATCACCACCATCTAATAATGCATCTGGCACATAAATGTAAGATGGCACCTATCGAATACCGAAAGATAATGGCCAGGCCAAGTCAAGCAGGGTGTCCACTAAACAGATGCAGAAGACAAGGCCCTTCCTCCCAGGATGAAAAGAGAAAGAAGCTATGGGCTCCAAGCAACAAGTCAGCTGTCCATACCCCACCCCCAGCCTCAGTACCCCAATCATCTCAGCCAGGTTCAGGTAAAACCAGCAACCCACTTATGCCTCCAGGTCAACTGGCATTATCAGGTGGCTTTGAAAGTCCAACGCAGCACCTGTCACAGGGCAGACATCCCACACAATCACTGGTTTCCTCCAAAACTGCACCAGATACCTTACTGGGGCACTGGGAATAAAAACACACAAGATCCCTGCCTTCCGGGACAATACTGATAAATAATGACTTACACTCCACACAGTCTGTTCACTGAACTCTAGCCTAAGAATTTCAAGGAACTCAGGAGGTGACTCCAGGCTCCCGGGACAAAGAGATGGCAAGGATATTTGAATTATTAGGACATTCAGGAGGCAGGAGGGTGGCTGTCCGAGGGGAGAGGTTCTGGGTCCTTTACCCTCCCCCATCCCAGCCCCCAGATCCAATGATCAGCCCTTGAGCAAGTCAATTAAGCTCCCAGAGCACCTAAAACAACTCTTTAGTTGGGAAAGAAAAAAATCTAGGCCCCAAAACTCTGCCTCTAGGGCTTAATTAGCTTTGCAAAAGGCCAGGAGATGCACAGATAATAGGTACTTTCGACAAAAGGGGAGGAAAAAGTAAACTACTCCAAGAAACACAGACCAAACCCGTGGCCCCAGCCCCCAGGACCCCTACAGCAGGTGGGGCTGGGAGTCATGCCCTGGAAACCAGTTCCTCCAGCAGGGCGGGATGCCAAGGTGTCCTGCTGGAATGAGGCTCCCCCTCTTCCCTGGAGAAGGGGGTGTTCCAGCCTCCTGTCCTGGCCTGCTCTCCAGGCCCTGTCCCAACAGGCAGGAGAGGACTGGTCCTGGCCTCACAGCCATGCTATCTGCCTTCAGGCAAGCAGAGGGCAGGGAGAAAGCCTGCAGAGGCGGTAGGCGCTTGGGGGAAAAGCTCCATCTTGGATTCCAAAAGCCAGGGTTCCGGTGACAGCAGAGACATACACTGAATTCACAGAATTCTCACCTGTGCTCGAGGTAAAAAGGACTGACTCTGGAAGGAGCCAGGGAAGGCCCTGACCTATCTGCTGCTTCTACCTGTACAGTGAGACTGCAAAGACTGGGGGGAGGGCGGTGGGGACTTACCGAAAAAGAGGACTTCCTCCTTCAGGCTGCCATGGGCCCATCTCAGCAGGATGAGCAAGTGGGGTGCGGAAGGTATGCTGTGTGCCCCCCATCAGATTTACAGAGTATCATTTACAGAAAGCCAGCATTGTGCCAGGTATTAAACATTTTACAAGAATTGACTCATTTAATCCTCAAGCATGCTTGCAGAATGAGCTTCATCCCCATTTCACAGATGCAGGATGGAGGAGGGGGAGACGGGAGACCTGGAGACCATCGCTGTTCCTTGTCTTCCTTTTGCTCAGCCCAGGCCCCCTCTCTTCCAAGTCACATATCTTTTCTTTTTCAAATGCCCCTGAATTCCTGAGGTTACTGACCAAGAAAGCTGGCATTCAAACCCAGGTCAGTGGGCTCCAAAGTCCCAGCTCATGGATATCATCTTCTTCCAAAAGGAGGAAGCCTCTAGTTATAGGAACCAGAAGTGTGGATGGACCAACAAGGACCTACTGTATAGCACAGGGAACTCTGCTCAATATTCTGCAATAACCTAAATGGGAAAAGAATTTGAAAAAAAAAAAAAAAGATACATATGTATGTTAAAAAAAAAAAAAAGTATGGATGGAATCTCATTAGCCTTTACGGCCCTCTTCAGCAATCAGGGATGAATCAGTGAAGGGGTCTGCCCCCCGCAGACAGTCCTTGACAGGGTCCCATCCCCTCAGCAAGACTGAGCTCAGCTAAGCCTCTGTGCCCCCACTAGGGACCCACTGCAAGTTTCTGTAACCGCTCCTGATGGCAGCCCCAAGCCTCACCCAGAGAACCCTTCACTCAGGGATCCATCCCACAGGTCAGGGTGGCCTAAAGAGCAGCAACCCCTGAAGAGTGCTGTCCATCCCCAGGACACTCCCCGGAAACCCCTCGAGGCTGCAGCTTCACCCGCCCACGTGGCATCCCAGGCATCCCATCACCAAGGCGATCGAGGCAGGCCTGCTGGGGAGTGAGGAGAGGAGAAAACCAGCCTGATTTACAGAATTTACCAAATGGGTCCGTTTTTCACCAGGTTCCAGTCCTTTTGAGAAAACTTCAGGTTTTTAGGAGGAGTAGATTAATGGCAGGGAGTTAATGGGGCAGTGATATATCCTGCCTGAAATTTTTTTGAAAAGTTCTGCGTTGGGGCTTCCCTGGTGGCGCAGTGCTTGAGAGTCCGCCTGCCGATGCAGGAGACGCGGGTTCGTGCCCCGTTTCGGGAAGATCCCACGTGCCGCGGAGCGGCTGGGCCTGTGAGCCATGGCCGCTGAGCCTGCGCGTCCGGAGCCTGTGCTCCGCAAATGGGAGAGGCCACAACAGTGAGAGGCCCGCATAACGCAAGAAAAAAAAAAAAAAAAAAAAAAAAAAAAAAAAGTTCTGCGTTGAGGCATCCAAGTCCAGTGGACCTGCTGTGATTTAGGATGGCGGCCCTCGAGAACAGGCAGGCCCAATACGTCAGTAAATCTGCTAAACGAGGTCATTTCTGGAGGGTGGTTTTCAAGATATATGGCCTGACGTGTTGCCAAACTTCCCAGCTAGCTGAGCCCCAAATATGAAGACAAAAGGAGAGTGCCCCCTCTTCCAGGATGCAGCAAAGTACGTCAGAGCAGACGGCAGGCACTGTGGAACCAAGGAGTGCTGGACTGAAGTTCTCTGGCTTTCTGCTTTGGTGGGAGAAGGGGGCTCAAGAATAAAGGAGCTTCAGAGCGTACAGCCAAAAGGGAACTGAGTGATCACCTACGGCAGCTCCACTGTATCAGCGGGAAGACAACGCCCCGGACACCAGCACACACGGCAGCCACTCTTTCAGGCCAGGACCTAACTTTATGTAGGGAACGGCACCCCACCCTCCCCTCCAAATCCCAGCCAGACCCCACAGCCCAGGTGAGCCTCTGATCTCATGGAGAGAAAGCAGGATGGAAACATGTTTTTCTAGCTCAAGTATCACCAGGCTCTCCAGCCCCTCTCGGATCTACAGACACTGCCTGAACACGGGAGCTGAGGGCGGGGGTGGGAGGTGGGGGGGGGGGGCCC
>NW_006798890.1:1651166-1661586 GCF_000442215.2 Lipotes vexillifer | reverse complement strand
GCTCCCCTCTGACAAGCCCTGTGGGGTAAGGTCACACATACCTTACCAAATCTTCCCATGGGTCATTCACTGTCACTCATGATGCTCCCTTACTTTGCAGCTCCCACTGATGTAAGAGCCCATATCAGATCAATTACGATGCCATCATTCCCCATTACCTTTGCTGGAGGATTCAATGACTGGATTAATTTATAATCTGCCTTCCTGGTTGTTTTTTGCCTATTGCTCTCTTTATACCAAAATCACATGTAAGTAGAACTTAATCGAACGGTCCAAAAAGACATCTGAATTTGTCTTGACTGCTGATGTCATTAGAGGCATTACTGCTTCTTCTCGGGTTTTCTCCACACTCCTCAACCTTGCTTTGAAATCCCCAGAACCAAACCTCTTATCTGTGGACTTAACACAGTGGCAAAGATAATCTAAGGGAAAGTCCTGCTTGACATCAGAGGTTGCGCTTTCAGGTGGATTTCCCGGGCCCATCCCCGGGCACCTGTGACCCCTTCATGCAATGGCTTTGCAGGCACTGACTGGGAAGTGGCACAGTGGGCCAGGTGCTACCGCTGGGTCCCTTTCAGTGGAGATGCTGCTGCTGGTGGCTGCCACAGCAGCTCAAACTCAAATCTCCCTCCTGGAGCTCAGGGTAATCTGATGATCGCAGTGGATAATTAGAGTCTCTTATCAAAACAATTAGCGGATGAATGAACAGCCAGTCCTGTCTCTGACACAACTGCACAGGAGCAGCAATGAGAGGGGAAGGCGGAGGCAGGGGAAATGACGAACTCCAGCCTCCCGTCATCCTGCCGGGGCCTCTAGAGCAGAGACACAGTGCTCCAGGCCCACCTCCAACTCCCCCAGCACCTCCCCCACATCAGCATCTGCCTGGAATGCCCTCCCCTCCCCAGTGCCTTCCCTTTTTTAGCCAGGTCAGGCTCCTTTCCCTCCTCCTCGTGAGGTGTCAGCAGCACCCTCCTCCCTGCAGAAAGTCCCCAGCATCCTGAGCTGTGCCTCTGCTCCCGCAGTCCCCATCACAGAGGCTGTGTTCTCTATCTGACGGAGCTGGGACACCCCAGGGCAGGACTCCGAGAGCTCTTACTTCACGCAGCTCTTGGCACAGGGAAGGGGCTCCATAAATGTTTGTGGAGCACATGAGCAAGCCCGGCCGGCCTCTCCCTCACAGCTGACGGAGAAACGTTCCATGGGAATACCCAGGCCGTTCCACCCAGTGCCCCCATCTGCAATTTCATTAGCTAATGTTTAAAATTCAAAGCTCCTCCATCATTCCCGTGTCTCCCCATCTGTAAACAGGCCTGGGAGTCTGATACCATTTGTTTCTACCGGTGAAAACACACAAGGATTAGCCGGGAAGCCCTCTGGAAACATAATCCGCAGTAGCCCAGATCGTATGGTGGGAACGATTTGCCCCAAGAGTTGGTCCTCCCTGTTTGGTTTTCAGATTCAGAAGATGGGGCCGAGGAGAAGGTGGGGGATGCTTACGGGGCTTTTAACAACGGGCAACGTGATGGAAGAGCCTGGTGGTTTTTAAGCAGACGCCTGCTTCGAATGGGGGCGCCCTCTTGGGTCCGGCCTCTCCAGGATCCTACCCGGCGTCACACCCAAAAGCGATACTCCTGGAGTGTGCTGATGGAATGAGGTGCCCCCCCTCTACTTCCTAACGTTCAACAGAAAAGGGAAGAAAAAGGAAAGAGAGAATAAAGAAAAAGGCAGGGGCCAAAGCAGAGTTCTCCATCTGCTTTGTTTTCCACCGAGTTCCTTTCAAGGCCTGGGTTCTGCTAAGCCCTCGAAAGCCAGGGCATCATCTGTCCACTTCCCCTTTGCAATCTGCCGCCCTGCCTGCTCCTGACAGCCATCAATCACTCCGTAATGTGCTGACCTCAAGGCTCAGGGGACGGAATTTTCAAGTCAAATGTAGCCGTTAACATAAATAAAGCATTGCCCTGGATTTCTTTCTTTCTTCCTTTCTCTCTCTCCCTCTCTCCCCTGTCTCTCTCTTTATGATTCTGCAGCTGCTGCTGGGGACTCGGTAGGCAACAAAAGTGAGGGCACACAGGCAGAGTGGATTGGCAATTCTACTTTTCTGAGTCATAACAATTATGACGTTGTGATAAGAACATTTTCTATGAATTTTTAAGTACCAGTTATCCTGTTTGGCAATTGTCCCCGGGAAAAGGACGGCAGATTCAACAGGACTGAAGACTACAACCCAAATGTCCCGAGCAAGGCAGACCTCGGTCGGGTCCCTTCGGCACCCACCCTCCACGTGCCCCGCTAGCTGGGGCTCACTCTGCTTCTTCAATAAAGCAGTTGTCCTTTAAGCACATTTATATGCAAAAGACTTCCATATACCAAATATAGTTCTGTATGCCAGCGTTTATTTTTAAACATGAGGAAGAGTCGCCCATAATAAAGCTCATGATGAATGTTATGCTCCTCAAAATGGTTTTCAGGGGAAGAGGAAGAGCAACTAGAGGGACTAGAGAGGGAGAACGGGGGCTTTTACCCCAGGGTCTCCCCCTTCTGTTCCACAGCCACCTCGACCTCATATCCAGGCAGATCCCATGCAGGAAGATGCCTCCCACCCTCCCATCCTCTCTCCCTGCACCCTGACAGCAACACACAGGGGACCCAGCAAGGGAACAATGAGCACAGGCAAGGTCCTCAATGCCAAAGGGACGGTCCTCAGAAATCTAACCCACTGACCCAGAACAGGGCAGGCAGCCCTGCGTGAGCCCGGTGTCTGGCCAAGCTCTGTTCACGTGCTGCAGTCAGGACCTCTGAGTCACCAGTGAGGCCCACTTGAGATAGTAAATCAAGGTGATGAAAAGCATCAGACTGGGGTCAGGATACCTGGGCTGGGCTGGGCTGGGCTGGGCTCTGGCTCGGGCTCGGGCAGCTGATCTTCTGTGTGACCTTGGCCAAGTCACTGGGCCTCCATTTCCTCATCTACATAATGGCGGGAGCTAGGGTAGAGAGACCCCTCCAGGTTCCTTCCAGGCCTAACCTTTCATGACTACCTGTCAAACCACAAGCTCCCCTGGCAGCTCTCCCCCAGGCACAAGGCTGCACTGGCCACTGAGGTTTCTAAGTTCCTCAACCAGCCTAACAGTGTCTTGACATCCACACTCACATCTTGAAAAGCCCTGGGGTTCCCCTCCAATTCTTTCTGGGACAAAAATCACCAGCGAGGCTGCCAGGGTATCTTGCTAAAAGCCACACACAATGACAACAGGATATAAACCTCACGACCAATTCACTTCCAGCAGCACCTCCCTCACCTGTGGCCCAAAGCCCTTCCAAATCTGAACTGAGCTTAGAAGGCACCATTACCCCAACCATGGAAGTGAAGTGCTGACCAAAGGCACCACCACAGGAATGGGGCTCCCCCTCACACCAGGCCCACCTTCCTCAGTTCTACTGCCACAGGAGCCGGTGCACGCCCGTCTCAGAGGGCAGGGGCTGGAGCATGCACTTTCCCTCTTTGGCTCCTCTGGCTGGTGGGCTGGGAAGTGAAAAGGGTCCCCTGATAGATTAAGTAGCTAGAAGCCAGTGCCTGTTCCACAGGTCCAACAGAAAGTTCCAAAAAATATTTTGGAAACTCTCTGTACACCTTTAAACTGGGGAAACAAATGTATCTCCTGGGAAGAAAGGGACTTTGAAGCCCAAACAAAATTCTGCTCGTGGAAGAGAGATGGACACACCACACCATCAAAGGCGGGGGTGGGGGGTGGATCTGAACACACCTGTGACCCTGAGGATGAATGATAGACTTTTTTTGTTAAAGGCTGTTCAAGGCAGACACATAAGGAAACCTGCATATTTATCTCTCTGACATTTTAAAATATGCTGCAAAAAAGGTGAATCTTAAATCAAGATGCATTTTTCAAGGCATGTTGTACCAGGGACAAATCCACTTCCTTTCTCCCTTCAAGGAGCGAGGATTACTGTATATGACTGAGTCTGGGCCTCCTGCACAATCAATATTGAGTTATGTTTTGGAGGTGGCAGACCGGCCGGCCAGGCTGGGGCTTGCAATCACACGTGGCCCATTATCAAGGGCCTCTGCCTCCCCCCGGGCCCTGAGGCTCAGCCCAGGCCCCACGCTACAGGGGAGCTGAACAAAGCCTCAAGGAAACCATAGGCTCTGTGAGGGTTCACCAGAAATGGACATTTTCCAGACCCAATTCAGGGATCCAGCTCCCCGTCACCTGTTCCGAGGCACCATCCCAAGCAGGGAGCCCCCAGCTTCTTAGAATCTGGATGCCACAGCAGCAAATGCTCTACACAAAACAGCTGTACCTCCCTGAGACCTGGGGGAAGGCCCTCCTCACCTCACAGTTCCCGTCAGGCTACTAGGGCTGGGGTGGGCAGGGGAGAGGAACCCTGGACTGCTTTTCAGGTGGATTTTGGTCAAATGTTCCATAAGCTATGGCGAGAACCTTCAACATTCACTAAAGGGCTGTACATCCCAAACAATCTGGGTTTACACCTGCTGCCCTGACACAATGATGCATGGCATGGCCTGTTATGAAAGTATCCTGGCTTAGGTATCATTTGGTCCCTAACACACACCCCCACCCAGAGCCTTGAGCAGGAGGAGGAAAGAGACCTGCATTATTCTCCCCTTAGGCAGTCCCTAAAGCAGAGAGGGCAGGACTGAAAATGCATAAGAAAGTGCTCTCAAGGGCTCTCATCAGACCTGAGCCAGAGGGAGACCTGGGCCAAACTCCACTGTCAACAGAAAAAAAAGCAAAAATCGATAAATATAACTGCTGCCACCACGGAGGGAGGCTACCCCAGGGGGCACTAGTGCCAGGGGAAAGAGGATTAGGGGTGACCATGAGGGACTGTTACCAACCCCACCTTACCTTACACCCCCCATCTTAACCTGCAGTTCAGAGACGAGTTAATAACACGCCCCAGGCATCATCCACCGGCCTCGCTCACCTCCCCCAGCCTACTCCAAGGCCCATTCCTGTTTTATTCACCCTTGTGGTTACCACAGTCTTCCTGGCATTGAGTCTAAGAAGTTATTATAAATCAGCCTCCCAGCAGTCCCTTGGGGCAAAGGGGAGCAAGGACAAACCCTAGTCCATGGGGGACTGAGGGGGGTGTCCTCTCTCTCCACCATCATCACACTCGCCTCCCCTGGCCATCCTCCACCAGGTTGGACAGAGGTTCTCAGAGTTCCCTGCCTATCACCCTCGAAGTGAGGACACAGGCTCTACCTGCTGGCGCAGCCCAATCTCAATACAACGCACAGCTCCAACCTTGTGCCATCAAAACATTTCTTCCCTGAGCCCAAATCTGAGGGACACAACGGGCCCAGAAATCCCCAGGACAGGCTCCCATCCACGCCAACGCCAGGCAGCGAAGAGATACCATTAAGAGATGGTCAACAAGGGGCACCTTGAACCATGCCGTCTCTCTAGAGCACCCAACTCTGGGTGGGGGCCGCCACACTATGGTGGGGACAGGGTCTTGTGAGGCCTGTTAAGGCAGAGCCTAGGAATAATGTGGAAACAGCTCATTACAGTCATGAAGGCAGTGCTAAATGGTTTATTAAACCTTTCAAAGAAAAATACATCCATCAGTGCAAGTGCCCTTGCACTGCACAACAAACATGAAGCCCTTGAAAATTTCCTCATTCTAAGTAGAAATAAAGGTTATTCCATGTATACACACGTAAGCATATGTCCCGATATAATGACCTCCATATGTAAAGTCATCTACATAGAAAGAAACACAGGTACATGGAGAGACAAAGGCATGTTATGTGGGTAAGGGCATGTTATATTCTAGAAGTGTGTGCATGCACGCACACATACTTAAACCAGATGCCAAATCATTTCCAGATGCTGCAGTCTAGGATATCCTTTGTTAAGGAAGAGGAGAAAAAAGCTTGCCCTTCATGGCCAGATACTTGGGTTCAGGTTACATGAAACAGGATTAGTTCAGAAAAGAGTACAACTTCACAGCCAAGGCAAAAACCAAAGAATGAAAACCATGTAAACAGCCAACACAACTGCAAGACTGAACACAGTGACGAAAAGGCCAAAGGCTTCTGGTTTTACACTGACACCCCTCCCTGCACCTCACACCTGTGGTCTAATGTAGAGTAGAGATCTCTCAGGCCTAATAACAGGGCTTCAGTTCCTCTCACGACAAAATCCAGCGGCATTCAATCCAGGTGAAAGGCTGCACGATTTGACACCTGCCTGTGCCCAGCTGACCCAGGCCATGCCCATCAGCTGGCCAACCCTCCCCCGGCAACCTCTCTACTCTGAGTGGTCACCACCAAGGACAAACAGTGTCCACGCCCACAGCATGTATGCAGAGAAAGAAGTAGCAAAGGAGGGATAAAGAATGGCGGGGTCCCTTGCCCCCATCACCCACCAGCACCCAAGGCCAAGGCAACAGTCCTCCGGTGAAGCCAGAATTCTAAATGCATGCATGCCCTGTGCCTCCCAACACAGGCCTTATCCCGCTAGTCTATGTCACCTGCCCTTCCCAAGAGCCTCCAAACACAGGTCCATGTGGCTCACACTCACTTTCACGAAAATCACTAGTCAAAGACCTGCAGGACTGGAAGGCCACTGGAGGTTATCTAGTCCAAACCATCTTAACTCCCAGATGAGAAACCAGGGTTCAGAAAGGTTAAGCAACTTGCCTAAGGTCACACAGCTCACAAGTAGAAGAGCTGGGATTGGATCCCAAAGCTGCCTGGCTAAGGCTACGCTCCCTCCACTTGGCTAAATTCCCACAAGCCAGCCACCGCTACCAGTCGTAGGAGACAAAGGAAGTGACAACTGGGATAATCGGACACTGGCAGTCAAGGAAGGCAGTGGAAGCAATGGGGGAAAGGAAACCTGTGTGGCAGTCACAGTCACTGCACCAGCCCTGCAGAAGCACCAGCAGAAATGAGATGCCAGGAAACCAGAAGTGGAGGAGGGGGCTGCAGAGTAAGGAGGACACGGTATTTGGGGGCAGGAGACCTGGGTCCTAGTTCAGGTTCTGATGACCTGAGATGCCTTGGCCAGGTCAAGCTGCAAATCTGGGCCTTGTTTCCTCATCAGTAAAATCAGAGGTCTGGACCAAATGGTCCCTGCTTCAAGTCACCAGGACCTGATTATAGCTTCAGCCATACTTGCTGGTTATGTGGCTTCCAATAAGTCACTCCGCTTCTCCGTGCCTCCATTCCCTGACCTGACAAGGAGGTGCCAGGCTCCCAGGGCTCCTTGGGAAGTGCTCTGAGGAGACCATGTAAGCCGAAGGGGTACTCCCAACTTCCCTGGAATCAGGACAAACCAGAGCCAGTGTCCCCAACTCCCCTGGCATCAGGAGGGACTAGAGCCAGCTGACTGGTTTCCCTGGCTGCAGCCAAAGCTGCAGCTGGACCAGGAGCCCAAGTGGGAGTCAAAAGCATCAGAGAGCCCGGCTGAGTGCCCACAGGGGACCAAAGGGGACAAAGTGTGTCACTGCTGGCACACAGGTCAGGAGGCGAGCAAACGCATGCACACACCTCCTCCCACGCAGCATTGTTCCCGGTGCCTCCGTCAGCAATTCTGCTGGGCTTGACAGCCGGGGCTTCCTAATAGGGCAGGCTGGACCTGGCAGACACCCGGTCACTTCCCCTCCAGAGGTCCACAGGGACGCACCACTGCCTGGGGTGGGGGATGTGCCAGGAAAGCTGGGCCTGTCCTCAACAAAAGGCTGGGAGCCAGCCAGCTACATGGGTGGGCCCTGGTGGGGTGTCTCTCGTCTCCCACACAGGTGGTCTCCTCCACCCTCTCGCCTCTGCAGGAGCCCCAACGGGTGAGGAGTCACCCAGCAGCAGGGAGCTCACTGCCTCCCCTCAAAGGGCCTCCTCCACAGGCACCTGGTATCCAGATTTAGGAGAGCTGACCCTCTCGCATTTACACTCACCCGCAGGCCCTGGTCTGCCCTGGATCCAAACACAGCAGCCAGCATCCTGCAGACAGTCTGCCGCAAAGAACAAAGAGCACAGTCGGCTCTCTCCCCACTCCAACCAGTCTCCCCAAGCCTGCATGGTCTAAAAATTAAGAACACTTATCCATGCTAGTTGGGTCTGATTCCCAGCTCAGCCACTTAGAAGCTATAACATCTTGGGCAACTCAACTTTGTGTTTCAGTTTCCTCCTCTGTAAAACAGAGATAATAATGGAGTTGAGGTACACACACACACACACACACACACACACACACACACACACACACATCAACTGTTTAGAATTGTGCCTGGCACAGAGCAAGGACCATACAAAAGTCAGACATTATTAAAACTGCTTTCAAGCTAAACGCCATCATTTCCTTCAGCGTTTCTTCATTCAGAGTCTCCACCATCTACTGACCCTCTACTTCACTCAAAATAGCACAGGCTCTGGGTTCCAGCTGATTCTGCCACTTTTTTGCAGTGTAACACTGGGCACAGTGTAACTTCTTTTTTCCTCTTCCGAAAAAAGAAGATCCTCTGACTTACCTCAAAGAATGACTTTAAAGATGGAATGATAATGCGTGTAAAGCACCTATAGCTATTATTATGAATTATTAACAATAACATCATCCTTCTCCTTACGGACACAGTCCTCATTCGGCAAGCCTGAGTCACTTTCTTTCAGTGACGGCCAACTGCTGGCACACAGAACCGACTGTCTGGTACATTCGAGGGTCACTTTCTTGCTCGCCATTCAAATGAAGCTTCCTCATCCTGTGCCTGTGAAGTTGCGTTGTTGTTGTTGTTTTTTTTTTGACCCACCTATAGGACTTTACATTTATGCCTATTAAATTTCATCCTGTTGTTTCCAACCTGGAATGGGAGCGGGAGGATTCACTAATCAGCTCTGACTCAACCAGCACAGAGGCGCTGTCCCTGGAAGAGCTGAAAACCCCAAGAAATGACAGGGCCCAAAGAAGCCACTCTCAGAACTAAGAAGGTGACAGACACAGATGGGAAGGTCTTGGCCAGCTCTGCCCTCTGTTTGTCCAACACCCCAACACCTGGATACAAGAGACAGCTCTTATTACCAGGGTTCTATCAAGGAAGTCGGGGGAGGAGGGGTACCATGCTTTCAAAAATAAAGCCACATGTGCAAACTGTTGTCATAAACACGGCCCCCTTGCAAGGCATCTCCTGCATTCCTCCCCACACAGTAATGTGTTTCATTTCTTCAACATAAACACAATCAGATTTATTGCATTCCAGCAATATTTCCAGGATGGGGACTGAGAAAGCTGCGTTTCTTAGGAATAAAAGGCACTCACGCATACATGGGCAAAGAAAAAGGAGAGAAAGGGCAAAAACCACCGTCCAAACTCTGGGGCCAGGCGACTGTGCACCATGCGAGAACATTTATGCAATCAGCCCGCAAAAGCTGCAGGAAACAGAGGCCAATTTAAGGTTGGGGTTCAAGGTCATGTGTCTGTCGGGCCAGCCTTAAAACCTGCCCACCACAGGCTACAGAGCTTCACACCGTTTAAAGTCTATCTCCCTCATCCCAGACGCATCAATTCACAAACGCTTCCTGGACCCTGAGAGGGCCGACAAGGCGTGAGCCTCATCTCCGCCTGTCCCCAGGAGCCAAGTATGCACGTAAGATCCAGGAAGACAAACACTCTGTCCCCTGGAATGTGGCGGAAAAGCAGTTGGGGGCGGGGTTCTCTCTCAAACTTTCAGCTCTTACTACTCCCAGGCTGGATGAGGCAGCACCCACAGAGGGATTCCTGGAGAATGCAGGCAGGAAAAGGAAGCAGTTGGGGGAAGGGCAGGAGAAATGAGTCTCACGAGAAGGGAGGAGCCAATGTGATGTCAGGGGACAAGCATGGGCATTGGAGCCAGAGAGACTACTCAAATTCCAGCTTTACCACTTCCTGTGTGGCTTCGCACAGATTACTTAACCTCTCTGAGCTTCAGCTACCACATCTTTCTGCACATCTGTAGAAAGAAGGCAATGACACTCCAGGTCCCAGCCAGGTACTTCTGCACCTTTGGTGAGCACTAGCTTTTTAAACCTCTCACCATCCATTCAGAGGGACTATAATACGGTAGGCCATCTACTTCCCTTTTTACCTACCAGTCTTTGCATCAGGCACCACAAACACGAGTTTAAACAGATACTGACTGACATGTCCCCACCCCTACTTTGGGGGACCCACTCAAACCCCTTCTGAAACCTCAGAGACTCTAGCTCCTCCCCTCTGCTCTCACTAAGGAGAAGGGACTGGACTCAATTGCTGTGCAAGCTCAGTGGGCACCGCCCAGCTCCCAAGTACCTGAAGGAGACAGCAGCACTGGCCAGGCCCTCCCAGGCCCAGGAAGACAGTGGGTACCTGACAGGTGCCCCCGCCTCTCCAGAGCAGCCCGGTTCCGCAGCTTTTCAAAGGCA
>NW_006798890.1:1633701-1650943 GCF_000442215.2 Lipotes vexillifer | reverse complement strand
GTTCAGCAGCTTTTCAAAGTCAACAAAGTAAGGTTTTCAAATCCTAAAAGGCTTCCCAAGCCCCTTCTAATCTGCCTGCCATTTTGTTTCATCTGCTCAGCTCAAGTCAAGGGGAACTTGACATTTGGAATACTAACTGCAAATAATCCACGCCAAAGACAGGGCCTGGCATGCGGCAGTGTCAGTATGTGGCTCACAAGGATGGTGGGAACACTCCAGACATTCCAGCTATTTGCAGAGGGTCCCAGAAGGCACATGTCAGGTCAGGCCCCTGTGGCCACCTGGGTGGGGACCACCCAGAACTGTCAGCTTCCCCAGGGGCAGGGCCGTACCTAATTCACTGGCTTCCTCAACACCCTGCCCTGGGCGTGGCAGAGGAGAGATGCTATGCAGGATGCTTTGTTGGCAGAACCTATGTGGGATGAATGAATGCATACGCACAGAGTGGAAGTGGAGAGAGCACTGAACCAGGACATACTCTGCAAACTCCAGGTGTGAGCCCTGTTCTGAAGCAGCCTCAGGTGAGCACTCTGCTTCTTGGTACTTCCACTTTGCAACAGACCCCACAGCTGGTCTAAACAGTGAGATCCACCAACCACCCTCCTTCCCCAGGGCCACAAACCCCAATCAGCAGGATACGCAGGTAGGACCCCATGCCTCTCCCTGGCATGCACACTCAAGGCCCTGTGTGCCAGCCAGGCCAGGGCTCAGGGTTTGTGGATCTGGGTGTCTTGACCCCTGCTGTGCAATAACGCACTCAGGCCTGCCCTTTTAAGAGGAAGAGGGGCAGGAAGTGCCAAGAGGCCAGAGGAGGCAGAGACTTCAACGGCAGGCTCTGCGGGGCTGAGGCTGACCTCCCATCTCCGACCTCTGAAGCAACAAGGGCTTAGCTGACATACAGTGCTTTTCAAAGGCAGCGAGCCCTTTGGGCATAAAAATAAAACTCCAGGACCTCAACTGAATAAGATACAACGACTATAACCATAATGTCACATGTGTATACGCTCGGCCCTCCACAGGCACAGGTTCCTCATCCGTGCAATATGCAGGTTGTCTGAATCTGCGGAAATGGAACCTGTGGATACGGAGGGCCAACTGTAGTAGGCCCTTTTATATAAGGGACTTGAGCATCCATGGATTTTGGCATCCACCAAATCCATGGGATCCTGGAACCAACCCCCGCAGATACTGAGGAACCGACTGTACAAATAAAGCTCAACAGCAAATAAACCCACGTACACACGTGAAACCTCCTGTCCTCCAACGCATTAGGTCAACTCCTGCAACTCATCACCTCCTCCAGGAAGCTGTCTCTGACCATGTGTGTGATCTGGGCGCCCCTCTTCTGTGTTCCCACCGGCCCTGTTCCCCCTACTATGATAGCACTGGATCCCCAGAACCTCCAACAGAACCTGGCACATATGCTCGGCTTGCATAAGCTAAAGCAAACGTTTATTTATTGTCCATTTCCCCAACCAGACTATAAAACCCTTGAGGGGGACTTCCCTGGTGGTGCAGTGGTTGGGAATCCGCCTGCCAATGCAGGGGACACGGGTTTGAGCCCTGGCCCGGGAAGATCCCACATGCCGCGGAGCAACTAAGCCTGTGTGCCACAAATACTGAGCCTGCGCTCTAGAGCCCATGAGCCACAACTACTGAACCCACATGCTGCAGCTACTGAAGCCTGCACGTCTAGAGCCCGGGCTCCGCAATGAGAAGCCTGCTCTGCAACGAGAGAAGACACAGCAATAAGAAGCCCACGCACCACAACAAAGAGGAGCCCCCGCTCACCACAACTAGAGAAAGCCCGCACGCAACAAAAGACCCAACGCAGCCAAAAAAAATCAATAAAAATAAATAAAATTAAAAAAAAATAAAATAAAACCCTTGAGGGATAATACTTTATTTGACTTCACTTTGCAAGTACCTGAAAAAGATCTAGCATGTACCTCAAACTGGAAAACCATCTGTTGAATCAATAAGTGAGGGGATGAGCCTATGGCCTCTTACTTATGCTGCCCCCTCCACTCCAGGAAGGAGTCTGAAGAGCCCTGGAAAATCTAAACCTAAGAAGACAACTCCAAACTACCCAGGGTGACAGCACAGCCAATGGGTCCCTCCGCCTTTAGCGAAATCTATGTACCCAAGGGGCATGAGCTTGAGTTTCCATACAGACCCAGGCAGCCAAGGGAATTCTCGCTTCCCGGCTGAGGCTAAACAGGGACCCAACCACAAACATCCAGTAATACTGAACATGACGTGAATAGTGTAAAAATAGCTCCTGTATCTTGTGCCCCCACCCTTCTACCCAGCAACACAAAGGGCAGAACAAAATGACACCCCTAACAAGCCTCAGCTTGTTCCAGCACAGACAGCCCCAGCCTCCTACATCTGGACCAGCTGCTGGGAGCCAACTGGGGATTCCAAATTACATTTTAATTACCATAATTTTTCACAGGTACCTGAAACCAGGCCGTGACAACCGTGCTAGAAATCCCCAAGTATGACGTGTGAGGTTGGTGTTACAAGTCAGTGTTCTACGCACACACCTTTTCTCCCGTGCCCTGCATTTCATGGGGCACTTTACAGTTTGCAGAATGATTTCAGGGCCCTTCTCTCACCCAGAGGCTCTGGATTAAGACAACATGGTTTAATTCCAACCTCTGAAGTAGAGTGCCCTCTACAGAGATCTTGGATTAAAGGGGGGTGTGCAGATTGGGGTTGGGGAGTGCTTTCTCATCCCACAGGGTTACTAGGAATATTAAAGACCAAACAGAAACCATAATGCAGATTTTTAAAGAGAAAGCATCTATTTAGAGTACTTTACGCTGGGCAGATAGTGGACGCTTAACTGACAGACGTTCTCAGTGAGGACGTGTCTATACAGCTAGCGGTTAGGAGAGTGAGCTCTGGAATTAATCTGCTTACATTTGAATCCACGCTCTGCAACATTTTAGCTGTGGGATCTTAAGCAAGTTAATTAACCTTTCTGGGCCTTAGTTTCACCAACTGGAAAATAAGGACAATAGTAGTAATTACACAGGCACGTTGAGTCCAATGAAATAAAAACAAGTGAAGTTCTAGCAGGGTGCCCAGCCCCAGCACATAGGAAACACTCAAAAAAAAGTATTTACCAGGGGAGAGGGGAATTGCAAGTGTCTTAAAAAAAAGCGAAAGGCACAACGTATGGTTCAACTTTTAGCTCCCCACTCAGGCACACATCGTAAGTGAATTCTAGAAGAAAGGGTGGTGAAGGGAGCAGGACTCTGTGGCTCCCCTGCTCTAGTTCTGTCTGAAAGCTCACATCTTTCTCCCCCGACCATGAGGATAAGTGCCTTCAAGGAAGGGACTGTGTCATGTTGCTTGTTGGTAAGCCCTCGGGTCCCTGACATGTGACTGGCATAAAACTTCGGCTCGGTCAATATTTACAAAATTAACGGAACAAATTAATTTATCTCTCTTGCCTCTGTGCATTCCTGATATCGAAAAGAAGCAGGCTACACAAAGAAAATCCTCGAAAGGTGGCTTGCCTCCTCGGCCATGGTAATATATGCCAAGGGAGTAGACCTCCCCGGGCGGCCCGTGTGCCAGAGCGCCCGCCCGACCATGCGGCTGTTTGCTGCCACAGAGAAGCAGAGCGCTTCCTCAGAAAGGCCCCAGGGGCGATGCTCTCAGAGGTGATGAGTGGCATCAAGCCCACCCATGTCCCCACATTGTGGGAAGCCCCACACCCGCCGAGAGTCAACGGGGAAAGGGGACAAACGGAAAAGTGGCTCCCACTGAAACCCCAAAAGAAAACCTACAGGCAGTGAGGAGCAAGGACACGTTTTATTTTTAGCCACGAATGATGGAAAGTTACTCCCGGAATGGTGCAAATTCTGCTTCATCACCCTCAGAACCTTCCCAAGATCCCCAGTGGCTTCCCAGGGAAATGGCGACTGGTAGGAGGAGAGAGGAATTCCTGAGGCTCCCTCAGCAGAGGAGAGGGAGGACACAGAAAAAGGAGGTGAGCCAGGTAGAGGAGGAGACGGGGGTCTCCGGGAACCACCGCTCGCTCCCCTGAGCCCAGATGGCTGGAAGCAACGGAGGCTCCTACAAGTGGTCACAACTCCCCTGGCTAGTAGGAGGCAGGGGGTCCCCACCAGAGCCAGTCCAAAACCCAAGGCTGGCACCAACCCCCGCTCACTGGGAAGCACCGGGCTATGGAATCGGCAAGACTTGAGTTCCAATGCTGCCTCTGCTGTGTTCTGAAGCAGGTACCAAAGTTCACCGAGCCTCCATTTCCTCTTCCACGAACTGGTGTCACCACGCGGGGCAGTAAAACGATGCCTGCCCAGTAGGTAGCTGGTGCTTGATTATCACCTTTTAACAATTAAACCGGGGCCCAAATAAAGCCTTCACAGGCTCTGCTGTGTGATCCTAGCCAAGTGGTTTCTGTTCTCTGACCCCACGTCTTCCCACCCACCAAGAAAACAGGCAGCCTTTGAGGGGCACCAGCTCGGGGACCCCGCACCCTAACTACTGCTCTGTTGGCAGAAGTCTCCTCCTTTCAAGGGTTGGGGGCTCCACTCTGAAACCATATCCTGACCTCAAAGTGGGCCCACACCTCTGGAAACATTAGAAAATCACAGCGAATTCTGATTACGACGTTTATTCCTTCTACCCTCACCAAAACCGTATCTATGGGCCAAATGGAATAGACCCTGACCCGCCATCCACCCATTCCGTGAGGATTTACTGCTCCTTTTCAGTGCCAAGCTGGACAGTGAATACTTAGCAAACAGGACAGACCAGTCCCTCCTTTCCTCAAGCTTCATTACTAAATGCTGTAAAATGTAAGTTAATTCTTTTATTATGCTTGTGGTAAGAGCTACAAAGGGGAAAGTACTGGGAGACTCGGGGGTATGTAACAGGAGGCCTGACCCACCAGGGTCAAGAGGTGCCCTTTAGGCTGAGATCTGAAAGATGAGGGCAGGTGCTAACCTGCAGCCCAGGGAGAAAGGCAAGAGATGGATACCCCTTCCAGGCAGCAGGCAGAGAGGACAGCACGTGCAAAGGCACTTCTGAGAAACCAAGAGAAGGCCAGTGTGGCTTGAGGGCCAAAACAGAGACCAAAGTGCCCAGGATGGGGGCTGGCAAGGCAGGCTTTCAAATATGGATTGCCTCCACGCTCCAGCCTGCCCCACCCGCAAAGAGTTTCCTGGAACCTCTGGATTTGGGGAAATTTCCTCTGCACAGATGTCAGGAGAGATGCAGATGGTCCAGGGCACAGCAAGCAGGGCAGTCCCGAGCTCCAGAATCCAGGCATGGCATCCCGGCCTGGAACTGGCACGGACTTGGAGAAGGACCCTCTTCAAACACCCTTTTCCTGTCCCCATTCCCACTTGTTTTGCTTCTTCTCTTATTTTTATTTATTTTTAAACTGGGGCCTGCTTACGGTCAGGTTAATGCATTTTTAAAAAGAAAGCTTGAATGTGCTGTGGCCCTCCCTCAGAGGAGAGGGTGGATCAATAGCCTTCTTAGTGTTTTTTTCCTCTACCACCAGCAGGCCAGAGGGGTGGGGCGGGGATGCAGGCCTGGAGCATGCCCTGCCAGGTGGGCCTGAGAGCAAGGCTTACCCCCTCCCTCCCCTCACTGCCTCCCTCTCCCAGGGAGCATCTCCCACCCAGCCCTGCACCACCCAGAGCGGAGAACCCAGGAAACAGGAGGAGAGCCTCGGCTAAGAGACAGCACTGGACAGAGCCTGAAGACATCAGTTCAATTTCAGCTTGGCCTCTTAGCAGCTTCAAAATTTTGGACAAGAGCCTTAACCCCCCTGTACCTCAATTTGCTTAAGGAACAAGTGGGGATCTGTCTAAAAATGGAGTGAAGTAATGGGAAAAGGGATCTGCGAGGCTGCTGGCCAAGGCACCCAAGGACGCCCCACCCCTTCTCTCGGGCTCCCGGCCCCCCAGCCAGGTAGACGGCACCCTCCCTGGAGGAACAGATCCACTGGCTGTCACAGATCCTTCCTGCCCCCCTCTCCCCACCCCCCCGCCCCGGGTGAGCTGGCAGGCTTTGAGCTCTGTCAAGTGAAAGCCCTCCCCAATGCTGACAGATGGGGAGTCCTAAAATACAGCGTATGGATCATGTTTCGTGACTGGCAAAACATGCCAGCCAGGACACTCTGAGAACCCGGCCGGTTTTCAGGAACAGGATTTTACACATTTCCCAGGATTGGCGGATCTGCGCTCGCCTCCGCCTGCCCCACAAACCCCGGAGGCCGGATCCTGCACCGGGAGGATACTTAGGACAGGTGGAGGCCGTGGGGGAGGGGGAGCCCCACTACCAACAGGTTGGCTGTGCCCTAACCCTCTGCCGCTTTTAATATCGCTGATACCCTTTACTGAGCACCTACTACGTACCTTGATGCGAATCAGGCGTTCGGCACTCGTTCTAAAGCCACACAGCCGGGGTTCCAACCCTGACTCTCACTTTATGGCCCTGGGCACATGGCTTCACCTAACTGAGCCTCCGTTTTCTCATCTCTGAAATGGGATTGGTAAGACTTCCCTCACTGGGTCACAGTGAGCACTGGGGAAAGAACCGAATGTGAGCAGCTACAACCACCACAGTCCTTGTCACAACCGCAAAACTGTCGGGTAACTACTGTTGCCACTGTCCTACAGATGGCAAAATGGACACCAAGAGGCCATGTCAGCCAGCGGCGGGCGGGGCGGGGGGCGGCATGTCTGCTTCTGAAGGGCCTCAGAGATGGGTTTCAAAGGGTCTGCAAACCCCTGGGCTTATTATGCACAGTTGTTTGTACATGTGAACGTGCAGTACCGGAGGGCACCAGAGTTTATCAGTCTCACAGGGCTCGTGGGCCTGTAAAGGTTAAAAACCATAGCTCCATACAAGCTTGTCTGCTCGACACATGGGGTCCACCTGGCAGTCCTAGACTCCAGGATTTGGAGCAAGGATTACACCCCATTTCCCCTCTCCCCAAGGGAAAGAAAGTAGTTCTTGGCAACATCAGTTACAAGAGCTCCCAACCAGAGAAAAGAGTCCGGAGAACCACAGGCAGTTGGGTGTGCGGGCAAGACCCCTGCAAGGGAAGCCACATGCTACACAGGTTCTAGAATCTCAAGATCCACCATCTAGAGTCTCAAGAGGTACCTCTGGTTAGGTGTTAGGCTGAATCAGCCAAGTGGACAGATATTACCTCCTGAGGGCAGGGACATGTTTAGGAAATAAGCCATATCAACAAGACATAAATCAGGGCTTTAACAACATTAATCTTTGGAGAGTATAAGTGCCAGAATTTTATGTTTACTATCTAATTCCCTTCACAATGAACATACATCCGTGAACTTTTTTGGAAATAAGACATGAAACTAATCTACTTACAAAGCTACCTAGGTAAAGCGCACAATCAGGCTTGGCCTAATAAATACTTATGCTTCTGCCCAAAGCAGGTTCTTGAAGGCCCCCTCTGGGAATGGGAAAGGTATCATTCTGGGGGGCGAGTGGGGAGACTAAAGCACATTCCAGATACTTCCGTGGGTCCTCTGTGGTGTGGTCATTCAGGGACACACAAAGAGTTCTGCCTCTCTGTAATGATGACTAGAAGGGATGGTGGATCTAGCTGACCTCACATATTCACATATTCTGATGGTCTGGTAAAGAGGTGACAGAATTGGGGGAAATGCCTAATTAATTTTTCTCTCTTTTTTTTGGTTGGGAGGGGCAGGTCAAGGAGGGGAGGGATGGAGAACAGAACACGTACCCCTACCACCTGAGCCCTCCACAGCAGACAGCGCTCTGAACCATGCACAACTGTAAATTTCTTTTGGTGCATGTGGTTTTCAGTCCCAGTGTCTTGAGGATACATATAATCCAGACTTCCTATTTACATTACACTGGTTTTCACCAACACAATAGCTACAAATGCTTTCTGCTCCACTCCTGTTGCCTGTGTGGAAATCCTTGGCAGACCAGGGAGATTGTAAAGTCATGGGAAGAATTTTCCGACTCAGTGTCAGATCCTTCTGCCTGAACGGGAAACTTCTGTGAGGGAAGACAAGGCACTGGCCTGAGCCATCAGATGCTGACCCACGTGTATCCACAGCAAAAACACAGGAGCCACTATAAAAAAAACTTCCTTACTGACCCCGCCCAGTATTTGCCATTCCAATAAAACCGTTCCTAGCTCCCAAGGCTGCCTGAACAGACAACACCAAGAAGCACACTTCAAAGACCTTCTAAGTCCCACCCTCACTGGCAGGGAAGAAACAGAAGCACCGAATGTGAGCAGCAGAAACAAAAGGTGGTGGTTCCTGGCCACCTTCCCCATCTCCTTCTGCCAGAGGGCAGGGAGAGTAAGTCCTGGCTTGATCGAGGTGGCCTCAAAATTAATAGGGCAGGAAGGAAAAGCTTGTTGGTGTTTCTAAGGTCATCCCCGAGGCACTTGCATGAACATTTCCTTTAAGCTTTCTTTTAAAAACCCTGATTTCCACAGAAGTAGCCTCTCACCGTAAGGGCCAGGAGGCATCTCATCTCTGTGCAGGGCCAAGCCCGGAACCTGGCACACAGTGGATTCCTTACATAAATTTACTGGACTGGCTGAAATTACAGAGTCGCTTAGTATCTTTAAGGCCCCTTAAAATAGGAATTTGAATACCTCCCCTGGATACAGGCGCTGTCGCCTTGTATTGTGGGTTGAATTGTGTCCACCTAAACGATATGTTCAAGTCCTAACCCCCAGTACCTATGAACGTGACCTTATTTGGAAATACAGATCATCCTCGACTTTCAATGGGGTTACGAGACTATCATTAAGTAGAAATGCACTTAATATGCCAAACCTACCGAACATCAGAGCTTAGCCTCGCCTACCTTAAACGTGCTCAGAACACCTACTTCAGCCTACAGTTGGGCAAGATCACCTCACACACAGCCTATTTTATAATGAAGTGCTGAAAAGCTAATTCATGTAACATACTGAATACTGTACTGAGAGTGAAAAGAGAGTGGTGGTCCAGGAATGGAATGGTGGTCAGTGTTATCTTGCTCACCCTTGTGGTTGCTGGGCTGACTGGGAGCTGCGGCCACGGCCGCTGCCCCGGCATCACAAGAGAAGATCTACCGCCCATCACTACCCTGGGAAAAGATCAAAATTCAAAATCTGGAGTACGGTTTTTTACTGAATTCATATCGCTTTGCCACCGTTGTAAAGTCTGAAAATTGGAAGTTGAACCATCAACTACTATGTTGTAAGTCTGTAGATCCTTTGCAGATGTAATTAAGTTAGGACGAGGTTGTACTGGGTTAGGGTGGGCCCTAATCCAATGACTGGTGGTGTCTTTACAAAATAAGGGAAATTTAGGCACACAGACACACAGGGAGAACGCCATGGGATGACAGAGGCAGAGATCGGAGAGATGCAAGCCAAGGAACACGGAGGAGTGCCAGCAACACCAGAAAATAAGAGAAAGGCATAGAACAGATTCTCCCCCAGGGACTTGAGAGGGAACGTGGTGCTGCCGACACCTTGATTCTGGACTTCTAGCCTCCAGAACTGCAAGAGGATAAATTTCTTCTGTTTAAAGCCACCCCATTTGTGACAGTCTGTTACTGCAGCCTAGGAAACTTATACACCCTGAATTATTTCCAACCCGTCAACCTCCAGCTACGACCGTACCCACCCCTCTCCTCCTTCTCTGCACTGCTCCCAGTTCAGGGTAATGTGAGCCACCTTGACAACCGTGCAACCACCCTTGACCTTCCACCAACACCATCTGGGAAAGGTCAGAGTCCCCATTCCCCGTCTGGGTCACAGTGACACAAGGTGATCTTTACTTGGTGGTGGACTCTGCCCCTTGCCCTGCCAACTGAGAACAGCCAAGGAGTGTCTGAGGCAATGCACAAGGTGTTAGGAAATACACAGAAGATGTGGGGAGGGAGTGGAAGGTAGGTGGAAATTAGGAGAGTCAGCAGAAAGGGAGAGAGAAAAGGAGAAAGTTCAGAACAGAGCCTGCAGGTCAAGGGCACAGACAAGAGGCAAAGGAAGTAGCCCATCTCCCCTGCTCCCCATGGCCAGCTACATGCCTCCCCCACTCGCCTGACACCTGTTGGAACTTTCTACTCCAACAGCCTGCCAAGCAGGTTAACACCCGGAGAGCAGTCTACCCACACAGCTGTTGCACTTTGAGCTTCCCCAAAGAGAAAGCCAACCCGATTCCATCCAGAAGCTGGGCTTTATTTGTTTCGTATTTTCAATACCTGGAACTTGAAGGGGCCAAGTCAACATCAAGTGGCCAAAGAGTTGGCTGGGCAGATGAATGGAGCCCAAGGTTCCACACGTTGCCTCACCTGTGCCCGCTTAAGGGGAAGAGTCACCTGGGGTCCCGGGGCATCGGGGCAGGCGCATCCCAGTCTCAATCCCCTACCACACTCACAGCTCACATGGCAGTACCAATGTGCCTCAAGTGGAGAGAGCAGGAGACTGACGGCAGTCGCCGGGGAAGCACGTGGCCTCTAAATCTCACCTCCACTTCTATAAAACCACCAGAAACAAAGCATCCTCCAGCTGTGGCAGTGGCAGCTATGATCGATAATGCAGATCTAGTTGGTTAGAGACCACACCAAGACCTTGTACCACAATCTTCCTGGGCTCTGGCACTCACACTCAAAGCCAGTCCACAAAATAAAGCCAGCCTCACAGGACAGGTGCAGCACTGGAAAGGCAGCCTGACATCTTGTTGAGAACCTGGGCTGGGCTAGAAACCCAGCTCCATTATCTGCAAACTGCACACCATTCAGCTGGCCAACAAGGATTTATCGAGCACCTGCTACGTGCTCTCTGAGGCCTCATCTGCAAAAATGGGGTGACAATACCCGCCTTAACAGAGCTCATCCGAGGATGGAACACGATGGCAAACCTAAGATGCCCAGCACAATGTGGGGTATAAAAAAAGAGCCACTATGTAGGAGAGATTAGAATTATTACAGTCCTATCTTCCAAACCAGCTTGAGACCCAAGGTCCACAACAGATTTCTGTACCATCCACTAGAACGTCAGCCCCATGAGGACAGACAGGGGTGTCATCTGTGCTGTTCCCCACCGTGCTCACAGCGCCTACAACGGTGCCTGCCACATGGTAGGCACTCAGATGTTTGTTATACGAATGAAAAAACTGCTGGCTATCCAAGGCAGAAGCATCAAAACTGCCATGACACACTGAACATCCTGGCGATGAAAGGACAGAATATGAGGTTGTAAACAAGCAGTCCTGGCCCCCCAGCCAGGAACAAAAGGCCCTGCCCAGTGGTTCCCTCTCAGTGAAGCCAAATTAGAAAGGGAGCCCAGCACTGCACTGCCTCAGGAGAAGCATGCTGGCTCCTCTTGGAGAAACCACGTAAAGATTACTGCTGCCTTCACTGTATTCATAAAATGAGGGCCAGAAAAACATATCAAAATCTAGAGATGGCTCCACTTCAGTCGGAATTCATGGCAACGTCATCTACTTTAACCTCCCTCTCCTTTACCCATTTCCATTTCAGGTTCAAACATATCTGGCGAGTGTCCTGGAACACATAACACAAAATGGTGCCACCTGGAACCCCCTGGTGCATCACCCACCCGGGGGCCCTTCCGCCGTGGCTGCTGGCTGTCACTCCACCTCTAGATCTGCCCCAGATTAAACCTAACCAAACCCCAACCCTGGGTACTTCACCGGAAAGGCCTTTACCATATCCATCCCTGCTGGCTGTGCCCCACATGCCACTCCCAACCTGGGGCCATTAAGACCCACTCAGATGTATGACTCAGGGGGCATCCATGTGAAAAAGGCTTTATGACAGAGGGACAGTGTACAGGCTGATTCACTGCCTTCCTCGAGTGTGTGACTGGAGGACCAGATGCTTTAGCCTCTCTGAGCTCCAGTTCCGCCATTCCTAAAAATGGGCACATATATTATAGCAAAGTACCTCCCAAAGGGTTGGTGTAGGGGACTCCAGGTAAGAACACGAGAATGGCCCCTAAGCGATTCCTTTTTACAAGTGCAGTACAAACGCTGTTCCTAGGAACTCTTGTCTTCTCTTTCTCACCCGTGTAAGAATGGACAGAAGTACAAGCTAGAAAACCATGCCAAGCAAAAGGCAGCCCTGCAAAGCAGTACTAGTCCCATTTTTCTCAAGTGATTAACAGGTCCAAGAAAGGCTGGGGTGCGATTTACAAGGGCCACAGCCAAGAGAGATTTATAGGCGTATGGCCTTCCATGGTTTTCGGAGACTGTGCACAACCCTCCTTTGGCTGAGGATCTCAGCAGCAAGTAATTTTCTAATTGATTCATTAGCACTCCAATCAACTACTGCTTTAGACACAAAGGGCCCTGCTTGGGTCTGAATGCCTGAGCCAGGGATGCTGAGCTGAAAGGAACACTCTGGCTCCCCGGTGAGCTCAGCCCAGGGGCACGGAGACAGCCCCGCATAGAGACCCTCTAAAAAGCACACCAACACCGAAAATGACTCAGAGACTGGAAACAGAAACAGAGCCTACACAGCTTCTTAAATGTTACTTTTCGCAATGAGAATTTTCTGACTGGAACATGATTATGCAAAAATGCTAAGTGAAAGAGGAGGAAAAGAGCCTGAAAGGAAATACTCCCCCAAAAAGTTAGCACAAAGTTAGTCTTGGTGGTGGAAAGACAGGTAACTTTTTCTTCCTTCTCCTTTTCAAAATGAGCATGTATGGGACACACAATTTCTTCAGTTTTCTCAGGTGTAAAACCACAACAATTATGCCCGATTCCCAGGGTTACTGTCAGGATGAAATTAGATCATGCATGAAATAACCAGAACCCAAGAGCTGTGGGCGCAGGACAGAGCGCCAGACTTCCCCACCAGCTCTGTGACTCGTGAGCCCACCTGCCACTCTCGGGCCAAGAATCAAAGTTATGCTCAGGGAGGTTACAAATTACTCCTGTCACTTGTGAATTGTTGAAGCTACAAATGCTAAAATTCACAGATCTCAAGAGCAATGCTCTAATAATTTAAATATAAATTAAGCTTTAAAAACAGTCTTCCTTCATTGTTCCATACTCCTTTGGCATGTGGGATATTCATGTAAGACAGGGTTCCTCAACGGACCAGGGCATTAGGAAGGAATCTCCAGCAGATACCCTAAGGGAATGATCAGAAACTGTGCTGGACCCTCGTGAGGTTTGGGACCTGCTTGCTGCCTGTACACCCAGCTGTAGAGAAGTCCTCAAACAAAACATGGCATTTTGGAAGGACTCCCGACTCAACCCAGCCTGGATGAGCACGCTCCTCTACCCAGCCAGCCACCCACTCACCCATCCACCCAATCTATCTATCCACCCACCCATCCATCCAAACATCAAGTTTATTCTCCATAAGGAACTCCGGGTGAGCCAAGCAGTGGGAACTCCCAGCAAACTAACAGTCTTCCTTATTATGAAAGACAAAACACATCAAGTAGCCTCAGTCTGCACAGCCCTGGGCTAGACAGGGCTCAAGGTTCATAAAAGGACCAAAGGCCCAGAAGCGCGACTTTGCTCATCAAAGCCCAAAGCTTCAGAACTAGCAAAGGATGCCTTAGGAAGCCTGAAGGGAACTGATTCAAGCCCTAGTTCCCCTAGCAAGGAATTAACTTGTTACCCTATGAAGTGACATCCTCCAGAAAAGCCAAATGGGTCCAAATTTCCTGGCTGGTAAGCAAGGTGGCTTCTTCAAGTGACACAGTGAAAAGAAGTCAAACTTGCACAAAACATCCCTAGGGAACCTTTGTCAGAAACTGTCCCAGCAGGTCTCCCCCACTTCCTATGAGGCTCCATTTCTTCTCCAAACCCTTTCCCCCCTTCCCCTCACCTCCCACTCTCTACAGTAGAAAGTCACCCATGTCGTGTCTTACTATGGCAACGTTAACACAACAAGGCAAACATAAAATGTGGGTGGCTACCATCTAATGAGTCTCATCTCGCTAGGATCCGCAGCAGGAAGCAGCTGCATTTCACTCCTCTTTTTTACCATCCAAGCATCTACCATGATCAGCATTGTACTCACTACTATTATTACTGTTAAGAGAAATGTGTGGACAGTGTAACTGCTCTGAATTTCAATACGGAGGTAAATTCTTTGTCAATTCTTCCTACTCTAAAACGGAAGATGGGGACTTCCCTGGTGGTGCAGTGGTTAAGAATCCGCCTGGGACTTCCCTGGTGGTGCAGTGGTTAACAATCCTCCTGCCAATACAGGAGACACAGGTTCAATTCCTGGTCTGGGAAGATCCCACATGCTGCAGAGCAACTAAGCCCATGTGCCACAACTACTGAGCCTGCGCTCTAGAGCCCGCGAGCCACAACTACTGAAGGCCGCGTGCCACAACTACTGAGCCTGTGCTCTAGAGCCCACGAGCCACAACTACTGAGCCGGCACGCCACAACTACTGAAGCTCGCACGCTTAGAGCCCATGCTCTGCAAAAAGAGAAGCCACTGCAATGAGAAGCCCGCACACCGCAACGAAGAGGAGTCCCTGCTCGCCACAACTAGAGAAAGCCCACACACAGCAACGAGGAGCCAACACAGCCAAAAATAAATTAATTAATTTTAAAAAATAAATAAATAAGGGCTTCCCTGGTGGTGCAGTGGTTGAGAGTCGGCCTGCCGATGCAGGGGACACGGGTTCGTGCCCTGGTCTGGGAAGATCCCACATGCCGCGGAGCGGCTGGGCCCGTGAGCCGTGGCCGCTGGGCCTGCGCATCCGGAGCCTGTGCTCCGCAACGGGAGAGGCCACAACAATGAGAGACCCGCGTACCACACAAAAATAAATAAATAAATAAATAAATAAATAAAATTTAAAAACGGAACAGAGGATGGCTAATGGTAGAAGAACCTCAACGAAGCCCATGAGGCTAAACCAGGACCCCCCACAAAACATAAGCAGACTCTGAGGGGCACTCTCTGAATGGCAAACCCTAGAACTGCAGGAGAAACTTGAGATTTGGGTGAGAGTGAGGAGCTGACCCTCAGGAGCCCCAGGTTTTGCTGGCGGCCCTGCAGGTAATGCATCCCCAGGTGGTCGACCATCCCATGTGGCCCTTGGTTTCCTCATCTGTAAGGAATCCACTAAGGTTCCCCCCACACACCCGCAATGGTGAAGGCAGTTCTCCGAGGGCTTCGACCAACTTTGGAGCGGAATACACAGTTTGTTTTATCTATTTTGCATCTAATGAGACCTCGGCCCGCTAATTAGAACAGGGCAGATCCATTCCTTCCATAGAAATCAGACCCATTGTGAGAGGAAGAACTCTGGGCCAAAATCTAAGCCAAAGTGGGAAAGATGCAGGTCACCTTCACTTTTACATCCTAAAGGTCCCAGAAATCTTCAGCTCAAGCCACCCCTCCCCCCCCACTCCACCCCGCGACTTACACACACACACACACACACACACACACACACACACACACACACACACACACACACACAGAACTAGCCCAATCCCAGAGGCTTCAACCTTGAAGACCTCTCCTTTTAGCTGTTCTGAGATGCTTCCACCTGTAAAGGCCCTGTATACTTGCTACACTCGCCACCAACCACCACCCCAAGCCAAGAAGATCTCTCCCCATAGGAAAACTAGAGTTTGGAGGATCCAAGTGAACTACACGCAGAGTCGGAACCCAATTCCAACCACCCTCTCCCAGGCTCCATGGAAGTCAACAAAAATGGGCAGGGTCCTGATGCTGCCCCCAAGGTATGGGCTGACCCCCAAGCTCCCCTACGCTGCAGCTCAAAGACAAAGGAGGTGGCACTCAACAAACCCTTATTGAAATGTATTGAATTAGATGAAATTACAGATAAAAACTAGACAAAACCCTAAAGCCACATTCTACACTGAGAAGCCAGTCTGAGGTACAGCAGAGCAGAGAGACTTGGCCAAGATGCTTTTTCCATCCACGGAAATGGACCGAGGGACCCAAGGGGCCGAGGATGATGACGTTAATTCCTGTGTTTTACAGACAGGAGACTGTGCTGCAGAGGGGACCAGAAGATGAGCTGGACCCTGTGCCTCGGCTGTAGGTGGCAGACCATGTCCCCTCCCAAGAACACTGGTGCATCCCAACGCCAGGCCAGACTGGCCAGCAAAGGGTGAATCTCCCATCCCACTGCCCCCAGCCCCATCCTCTGAACCCAGAAAGCTGAAGCCCGCAGCCAGTGCGTCCTGCTGTCCATGGATACCCCTGGTCTTACAAGGGGGCATGTCCCTTTGCCATCTGCAGTGTAGGTACACCTCCTAATCACCCAAACTCCCGCCCATCAAGAATCACATTCTGGCCCAACCTTTCCCATGCACCTGCCACACACATGGGTGGGCAGCCCATCAAGGGCACGGTACAGTGTGGGGCAAGTCCTTGCCTGGGATCCCAGAGCCCTGAAAATAGACACACTCTTGCCTCTCTGGTCCTCTGCTTCTGCATCTATGAAGTGGAAGCAGTGATCCTCCAAACTGTCCACTGGGCCTTTAACCCACAGACCTCTCTTCAGAGAGCTCATGACTGCGATGGGAAGAGGGAGTTAAGTCACATAAAATTCCCTCACAAATTCCAGGAACCCTCAACCTCTCCAGAAGGGAGAAAATGCGGAGAAGCAAGAAGTCCAGGAAGCCACCAATTGGCAATACCTCAGAACCTGGGCATAGGCTAACATAGAACTCTGCATGTTCTATGTTTAGGAGGGTCTGGACTTCTGAACACGCCATCTACATGTACCATTTATCAGGCCCATGGATTTCCGGGTAATTACAGGCAAGAGGAAAAGGGGACAAACAGAGCAGACCCCTCGGAGAAAGGCGGGCTGAGAAATGTGAATGCCTCATGCCTTTCCAAGCCAGAAAACCCCTCCCTGTCCTCAATATAAGGTCCCTCTAAAAGTAAGGGGCAAGGTAGGCAGAAGCCCCTCACACACCCGGAGCCCCTCACGCCAGGACAGTGATCTGAGCTGCCCCTTCTCCCAAATGTAGCATCCAACCAACATTTGCCGAGTGAATGAATGAAACTAGGTATTCCGTTCTGCGCCTCTCTGCTCCAGGCACGGGGCCGGGTCCACAGCAGACACGCAGTTAATGTGCTGAACTGAACCAAATTTCTGGACAACATGAGCTGAAGGTAAATAAAAGAGGAGGGCATCAAGTGTAGAAATTGCAATGGGAGTCTCCCCCTACTTTAAACAGCCCCCCCCCCC
>NW_006798890.1:1627387-1633301 GCF_000442215.2 Lipotes vexillifer | reverse complement strand
CAGCCCCCCCCCCCCAAATCTAAGGAGGATTCTTGGCAAACTAAAGCTCTCCTAAAATCCTCCTAAAAAGTCAGTCCCTCTCAGGGCACTAAAAAACAGGATTCAGTTTACACGGTGGTGTTTCAAGAAGGCAGCTATTGTGTGCAGAAAGCGAACCTGAGTGCACACCCTTTTACCCACACCCCCCTCTTTGTGTGAGGGACACAGTCCCATGTTAGGGCTCCTGGAACCCAGCTCCCTCTCCTCTGCCCACCCGGCCTGGCCAGACCCCCATTAATGCACTGCTCGTGCCATCAACACTGTTGTTTTGGAATGTGCCAGTAATTCTAGTGGCAGGAACAGCAAGCTTTAAGCTCAGCAGAGAAACCAGCTGGAGAGGCAGCCTCATGAAATAATGAAATGCCAAACCAACCCCTACATCTTCTCCAGTCTTTCAGGTCACCTACCAGATTAGAAGGCCTGTTGCCACGGCAACCATATCTTGCAAGTGCCGGCTGAACTTCCCCATAATTTTTAACCCTTTAACTAGCTTGGAGAGGGTGGTGTGTGGGTGAACCCAAATGGCGGGAGAGTTGGCCTGCTCTAGGCTGCGCTTTTACAAATTAAAGCAAGAAAAAAGAAAAACAGCAGAGGGAGTGGAAGGGGTGCGGGTGCGGGGCGAAGGTCCCCAGTTAAGCCAACAGACAAATTGTGGAAAGGAAGCGCGGCACACATCCACCTTTCCTGTCCACCTACACGCCACAAAACCGTCGCGATGCAGTCGCGCAGCAAACTTTTCATGCACCTGGCAAATCATCCAAAGCGCAGGAGCCGAAAATTAGATGGGAATAAACAAAGGCAAGATGGGCCTCCGCCTGCCCCTCCCGGCCAGGCTCCACGGCCTCGCCGGCAGACAACTGTGGGCCTTCTGGGGTAGGCAGAAGGCGGCCAGGAGCCAGGCGGATGGAGACAGATGGCCAGGCAAGCACTGGCACTTTCCAGTTGTCTGATAGGCGCCTGCTGCCAAACAAGCCCTCCCCAGCCCCCAACCCCACACACAGCTTGGGGGTGCAGTGCGGGCTCTGAGGGACATGGACGCCAGGCCAGGCCAAGCGCCAGGGCTCAGGGGAGCAGGCTTCTCCCGCCCTGACCCCCACATCTGCAAGCCCTGCGAGGTGCGCCCGGGGGCCCCCCTGAACTGCCCCGTACTCCCTCTCCATTTCGCAGGAAGTCTTTCTCCCCGCCAACCACTCAGCCCTCTCTGTGCTCAGAGACCAGAGTTCCTGGGGTCTTTCAAGGATGTATCTTTAAAACGACTTTCCTCGGCCTATCGGATTTGACGGGGACACTGAATAACACCACCCAGAGGCAGAAAAACGCTGGCCATGGCTTCACCACTGCGGGTGAAGCCCCCCAGCTCACACCTCACCTTCCTGGGGGCAGGGGGGAGTTGGGGGGAGCGAATGGGCCTCCTGGTGGGAGCAGAGGCTCCTGACTGACTGGCCTAGGGGCGGACCAGCGGGAGGTCTGTGTGGCTCCCCAAAGGACCAAGAAAAGGCCTCTGGGAAGGAGGGGAGGCAAAGAGGAGAGGCAATTTAGAGGAAAGAGATGCCAAAGAGGACAGGAGGAGGGGAGGAAAGGAAGCAGGCAGCCAGGGAGCGAGGAAGGTTCAGGGGCAAACGGGGCTCCAGCGAAAGTCCTGGCAGTGGTGGCAGGGGGGCAGCCCACCAGCATCTCCCCAGAGAGCCCGGCACGGTTTCTCCCCCCACCCCCCCAGCAGCAGGCCCCTGATAAACGAGGCCGCTGGGCCGCACACAGCTCACAGCCCCACTCCCAACAGAGGGCTCGGGATCCACTGAGAGTGGGGCAGGGGGATGTAGGGCAGGATGGGCCACGCTTCGGTAAGGTTGGGGGGAGAGGGAGAGGGTGCTGACACTATTAGCAGAGAAAAGGAGCAACTTCAACCCCGCACACCCCCCCACACCCTGCTGCCTGGCTGGCCTGGCCACCTCCACCTCTCACCCGTGCAGGGGGACACCTGGGAGGAAGGCCAGTCCAGCGAATTATAGTCCTAATGTTCTCTCTGCCAAGTAATTAACGAGACGTACCACAAACGGCCCGGCGCCCGGAGAGGAGTGATGACTTTTATTAGCATGTTCACGCGTCACCCAGCCCTTCTGCATGCCGAGAGGTCAGTTGGGTTAAAGAGGAGCCGAGGAGAGGCCATGGGGTGGGGGTGGGGGTGAGGGTGAGGGTGAGGGTGAGGGTGAGGGTGAGGGTGAGGGTGGGCCCTGCCCTTGGGGAGAGGGAGGGCGCAGCTTCAACTGGAGTATTAGCCTCAGGCTGCACGCTTAACAGGCACCTATCTGGGCACCATGTTACACATGCGACACTGATAAAAGCAGCTGGGGAGGGACCCTCAAGGAAGGACCCTCCACAGCCAAGGCCGGTGGGCAACCAGCGCTTACAGGGGACCTCCTGTACCATCCAGGCATGGGACAGTCCTTATCTTAGGGTCTCCTTCCCTAACCTACTCGAGGGCAGGGCTGTGACCATACCTTTATATCCCTCTGTAGCATCTAGGACAGGGCAGGAGCTCCAAGAACATTTGCAAGGTAAAAAGGAATCTGCTTTTTCCATTTTAACCCACCAGATGGGAAGGCTGCCACCAAGCTTATGCATTGTTTGGTCTCATTTATACAAATCCTTTGGTTCATTCAACAAATCCTTATTAGGCACTTACTATGTGCCGCGCACAGTGCATTCAAAAATGAAGACTCACACACCTGTCTGCCCTCAAGGAGCACCTCTTATCTGACAGCTCACCATCGTGCTCTGACAGCTCTCCACTCCCACCTCGTGCACGGTAGGCCCTCGGTATACAATGGATACCCTGAACTCTTGGATTCTCATTATGTGTGCCCCTAAGGCCTGGCCAGCATGCCAAGCTCGGGTGGAGAGGAAAACAAGTGCAGAGTCTCAGGGCTTCTGTGCACATCCCAGTCCCACTGCTAACCAACCAGAAGCTTCATAAGCAATTCTGCAACTGCTAAACTAAAGCCCCAATTTTTTAGGGAGTGCAGCTTGGGGCTCACTGCAGGGCAGAGAGAGCACCAGCAAAAGAGACAAGCCTGGCTCCCAGCCACAGAGGCTAACCTGCTGTGTGACAGGAGAATAGGGACAGGTGGACTTTGACCCTCTGGGCCTCGGTTTCCCCTGCTGGTAAACCGAGGAGGTTGTCCAGTCTGATCTCTAAAGACAGCCTAATAAACAACAACAGGAGAACAGTACCATCCGAGCTGGACAGGGCTCCGGGAACAAAGGATGCAGGAGGAGGATTCCAAGCAGAGCCGGCATCCTACTGGTACGTCCCCACCCATGTGCTCAATGACACAGGGAAACTACCCACGGATCTGAATAATAACAGAAGTAACATTTAGGTAAGGTTGGGCATTAAACTAAACCTCACTTAAGAGGCAGAGCTGTTGGCATTTGGGAGCAGGAAACAGGCCTAGGAACATACTTAATACCTACCACAGAGTAAAGCGGATCACAGCCAACTCTTGACTCAAGAGCATCTTCGGCCCCTGCCACACTTTTCCCTCTTGCCAACTGCAGATACTTCGAGGGTGCCCAGCCAAAGCGTAGGGGCTGGAGGTCAGTTCTGGAAGCTACGCTTTCAGAAGAACACTGGCAAGCCAGAAGCCAGGCGAGATGTCTTCCAAAACAGAAAAGGAGCTATTTTAAATGGAAACCCATTGGTGGAGGCGGAGGAGTTTTATGGGAAGAACAGAGAACATGAATGAGTTGCTATAATTAACCCCTCGAAAGAGCTGTCATAAGGAAGAGGAAGTCTTTCCACTTGATGGTGGTAATACCAAGAATACAGACTTCTAACCGTTCTAACCATCTAAAACTGAAATGTGCTGTCCTGTCAGGTAATGAGTTCCCCATCACTGGAGGCGAAGCAGAGGCTGTAGAGGAAACCTGAACCAAAGAGACTCTCATATTTAGAAGGGACTTTAGAGGTTATCAACTGATAAAATGCTGATGAGAGAAAAATACAAAGGGGATCATTCATTTCCTTCATGTTTTAAAATAGCTTTTCCTTTAAAAAAAAAAAAAGAGTATAGGACTCCTAAGGGGATATGGAAATGTTCTTCCTGCCTCTCACTAACCTGCAGGAGGGCTTTTGATAAACAGAAGGTTTCCCCAATATCCTCGGTCAAACTCCACCCACACTTCTTCCCGGCTGCAGAGGTCACTGTGTTTTTGTGGCAAAAGCTGCAGGTGGTGATGGAGATGCTGGATAAGTAAGAAAAGCTCCATTATGTAAAGACTCAAATGTTTACGCTGCTTCTGTGGAGCAGAGAATCAGATCAGAAAACAAGTTCGGACAGCAGACCCTATGTAAGAAATGTAGTGGGTCAGCATTCATCATCCTAGGAGGATGAGCTGGCCCCGGTCCTCCCACACCAGCAGCACCCAGCCTGGCCTGTTGACGTGGACGGCAGACCACAGCAAGCACTCACCTCACTACCCTGGGGAAATGTTCAGATCACAAATCAGTGATCACCACGCAGGCAAAGGGGGACCTCCGACCAATACCAGGTTTCCAAGAGAATCAAGCACAGTATCCTAAGTGGCAAATCCTGCAGAGCTTTGTTTACTTGCTGAATTCTCAGGACCTAGAACAGGGCCCAGCACACAACTTGTGCTCTGTAAACGAATAAGTAATCCAAGTACCTCTTTTTCTCTTGTTTTGGAAGCAATTACATAACTTCTTTTCTCCAGCTGATTCACCCATCTCTTTGCATTCAGCTCAAAATATTGCACTAAAATTATTTTGCCTTCCCCGAGTCCATGGCGGGATAAAGGAGCTAGCTATCTAGAAGCTTAGGGAGAAAAGTTGTGGTGTGGCAATATGGAATGCTCAGTTTGAGCTCCAAAAGGGGAGGAATTTTTGTCTGTTTTGTTCACTGCTTTATCCTCAACTTTGTGGTATAATACTGGCGCTCGGTATGCACTCAAGTATCTAAAAAGAATCAGCAAGTATATCCACTGTATGATCCTGACAACTCACTTTTCTCTCCAGGCCGTCTTTTCTCAACCATAAAATGACAGCGCTAGAGGGGCTCAGGGGTCCCCAGCCAGTTCTAATGCGTTTGAAAGTCTCTGATCCAGGTAAGCTGGCCTAGGAATGGCTTTGATCAGAGAAAGCCTGCCTGGGTCCTCGCCCCCGCCTCCCCCCACACCCCGTGTTTCCACAAGGGAGGAAGCTAGGAGGCAGTGTGGTCCCACAGAAGCAGCACAGGCTTTAAAGCCCAAATATTTCAAGTCCCAGCTCAGCCTGGGATATGGAACCCTTAGGGATGTCACTGAATTTCCCTGAGCCTCAACTTTTTCTTCTGCAAAACAGGGGCCATGCCTAGGTACCTCTGCAGGTTGCAGCCTGGATTACACGATGATAATGCATAGAAAAGCACCTTGCAAGCGTTAAGGTTAGCAGAGAGCGAGGCTCTACAAACCCTCCCATAAAGAGGCACCCATGTCACTTCCAGCTCTAAACCTTACAATTTACCTCTACCCTCAATGGGAGAAGCCAATTCAAGACAAAGGATGATCAAGCCCAGTCCACAAAATATCATTATTCAAAGATTCATGATCTGTAACTTGACCTGTCCTAATGACGAAGACATAAATTTTTATATAATGGTTCATCTTGAGCTTTTTGCTCCCTTCTCAGAAGACTGGACAGAAGTTTAAAGCAGAGAAGGAGAAATATTTGGAAAATTGAACACCCTGAAAAGGAAGACAAGAGCCCTTCTGAAGCTGCAATTCAACCCACACTGGTGGCCAGCAAGGAATAAGCAGAGACTGACTGCTGCCCCCAATAGATCTAGGCCCTCCCAGGAGGCATGGCATTTCGGAAGAG
>NW_006798890.1:1626478-1627355 GCF_000442215.2 Lipotes vexillifer | reverse complement strand
CCTCCAAGGAGGCATGGAATTCCGGAAGAGCTTCTAGGATAGCTTTGGTCCCAGTGTGGCCTCAGAGAGGAGGTATGGAGCCTGTTCTCACAGAGCAGGGGCCGTCCCACCCTCCTCCCCACAGCCTGGCAGCCAGGCAAACAAGCAAGGCCCTCATCAGTGGTATATATCAACACAGCATCTATGAGCAGCAGAAGTGACAGCCAAAATCAAGATAACTGACCCTTCTGGACACACCGGATGCATTCAGGACCACCACACCACAGTGATGCTGCCGGGCAATGTGTGTTATCATTAAAAAGTGAAACGCCTCATTTTTAACGCTCCCTGACTGCGAGGTGTTACCATCCCCCCCACCATGGGTTCAGTTCTCCCTTCCTCACTAAAAGAGGGTATAACCAGAAGTTCTCCTGTAAAGAGACTTGGGGTGGGGTAGGGGGGGATAATTAAAAGAGCTCAGGAAAGAAAGGGGTTCAAGGCCTGACAAAGGTTTCTCGGGTGGCTTAAGGCAAAATTTAGAATTTACATCTTTTCATTCTCAGACCGGCATTTTATTTAATCATCTTCATCCAGGTCTTCATCTCCACGGTAAGGACAAGCAGAGCAGACCACAAATAAACACACCCACAAAAATATCCTAGTGAGGAAAAAACCCTCTCTCTTTTCTCACTACTCACTCATTTCCTCACGCTACACCGGGAGCTCCCAGGAGCACACGGGGAGGTTACTGCCAGCACTGCATCCCCTAGACACTCCGAGCACCAAGTAGGTGCTCAAGTAAGAACAAACTTCCTAGGAACTTCCCTGGTGGCACAGTGGTTAAAAAACCCACCTGCCGGGCTTCCCTGGTGGTGCAGTGGTTGAGAATCCGCCTGCC
>NW_006798890.1:1625154-1626250 GCF_000442215.2 Lipotes vexillifer | reverse complement strand
AACCCACCTGCCAATGCAGGGGACACGGGTTCGAGCCCTGGTCCGGGAAGATCCCACATGCCGCAGAGCAACTAAGCCCGTGCGCCACAACTACTGAGCCTGCGCTCTAGAGCCCGCGAGCCACAACTACTGAGCCCGCATGCCACCACTACTGAAGCCCGCGTGCCTAGAGCCCATGCTCCGCCACAAGAGAAGCCACTGCAATGAGAAGCCTGCGCACCGCAATGAAGAGTAGCCCCCGCTCACCGCAACTAGAAAAAGCCTGCGCGCAGCAACGAAGACCCAACATAGCCAAAAATAATTTTAAAAAAAATTTAAAAACCAAAAAAAGAACAAACTTCCTCATGGCCAAGGAGTGCAAACTCTCTACACCGACAGTCCTCATGTCCCCAAAACAACCTGGCAAAGAGTGGGGGTCACCAGGGGTTGCTTTGTGCAAAGAGTGACTTAGCTAATAAATGGGGGAGGGGCATCTGGGCTCAGACCCACCCCTCCCCCTCTTAAGGCCACAAACAGTGGCAGTCCACTTGGTGAGTGAGGACCCAATAGGTGGAAGCTCCACCCCACCCCTGCTCCTCTAGGTGGCCCCTGCACAGGCACAGGCTCCAGCGATCCAGGGAAGAGGTTATTCCATCGGGAACGGCAGGTTTCCTACCCCATAAGCTCCTGGCCTTGAAAGCTTCAGGAAATAGCAGGCCCCCAACTCTAATTTTTCATAGACCAGATAGGGGGTTTTATTTCTTTAAGTTCTAGTTTATCTTCTTAAGCTGTCCAAACATTCGTCAGAGCATCTCAGCCACATGCTAGGCTGCCCCAGAGGTTAGTAGTGCTTTTAGTGTGGTGAATTTTTTTTCCCCTCATTCTCTTCCCCAGATAACAGCAATACCTCATATTTACAAGAGCTGTACGCTTCCCAGGGGTCTTAATTTTATTGGATGGGGGTGGTGGAACAGAGTGAATTGTCTCAAAGTGGGTTTGCATAGCACACTGTTGTTTTACTTAGACTGCATATTTACAAGGGGAGTCTGGAAAGAGGGGCGTGGCATAATCCTCCCAGCCACCACCTTCAGGATACACCACTCTCTGGAGGGCATTC
>NW_006798890.1:1620159-1625144 GCF_000442215.2 Lipotes vexillifer | reverse complement strand
GCATTCCTGGGAAGGGAGGCACCAGGCCTTAGGAAGCCCCCGCCAGCACAGCACCCCTGAACGCCCAGAAACTGTTTGCTAAGTCACGGTTCTGTTTCCACAGGGAAAATGATAAAGACACTTTGCTTATCACAGTGAGATTTTCAATCCAGAACTGCAAACCTCTTAACTGCATGCTGCCTTGTTTTATCAATCTGGGAAAAGGGGATAAGTGTTCCTTCTCCCCAACACAAAGGAGGACACACAGGGCCTTCAGCAATAATGTGAATAATGAACATTTCTTCACCTGGAAGAAAAGTATTTAGCACAACTCAAGGAAATGAGAGACAATCTTACTACCAATCAGCCATCTGATACTACACTGAACAGTTACAAAGAAAAGGGATAACCTTTACTTAGACTCCTTTCCCCCCCACTAACCAGTTTTCCCTTGCTCTCAAAGAAAGAGCCTCTTAAAAAACCAAGAAGTTATGTTGGTTCTGTGCGGGAGAGCACAATACAATTGCCCCTGAAACCACTTTATGCACCACCAATTGTTTTTAATGTCAATAAAACCACAACATTGACAAGAGCAAAAAACAAGGTTTGATTTTTTTTCCCTCCCACTGTACAGGTATATCACAGTGAAAGGTATATTATTTTGTAATAGTTTCCTTAATCGGACTTAACCTGGGATTTACCAAATCTTATAATCCTTCAGGAAACGGAGATTTGCACAGAGGTAGGCACACCTCCTCTCTAGAGATGTCTGGATGGGCAACCTCCCCAGCTACCAGAAGAGGAAACACAGGCGAGAGACCAGGTTCCTGGCAAGGTCAGCCCTCAGGAAGGCTCAAGCGGTCAGTCCTTAATTCAAGTACTTCTTTCCTACAGACTAGCCTGGTGTATGAGAAGATGTTATGGCAACCAAAGAGAACACGTCAGAGCTGGGGTTGGCAAGCTAAGGTCCATGAGCCAAATCTGGCCCACCACCTATATCTGTAAATAAGGTTTTACTGGAACACAGCCACACCCATTCATTTCTGCACTGTCTGTGCCTACTTTTGTGCTACAATGCAGAGCTGAGTGGTGGTGCCAGCAACCATACAATCTACAAAGCCTAAAATATTTACTATCCGGCCCTTTACAGAAACAGTTTGCTGAACCCTACACTCCAGAGTCAAATGCACTCCGTTATAAAGGATATAGTAGTAGACGGGATTCAAAGAATGCAGACAGGTAGTCCAGCATCCCCACTTTACAGATGTAGAAATTGAGGCCTGGAGAGGAGGAGGTACCTGCCAGGGTCCAACTGCTGGAAAGACAGGTCCCACCTGCTCTTCAGCCCAGACTCCATTTAACACAAAGTGTGAGCCTTCTCAAAACAAAACACCAGCAGCAGGGAAAAACATAAATGGAAAACCAAATACTACAAACAAGTATTAATGCTTGACCCAAGCTTAACATCAGAAATGTGAAAAATGGGGAGGGGCGCACGACAACATGGGATGCACTAAGCAAATTAATATCCAATAGGACAGACTATTTTAAGCCGTTAAGAAATACCCCTTCCACATACCCGAAGCACATATGCTAATCCTTTTTTTTTTTTTTTTTTTACCAGTTGTCTACAATTTCAGTTTTTTCCTGGTTCTCACACAACTCAGCCCTCAAAGAGACCAAATTAGTGAGGTTTGTGCTCAATTTTAACACCCCCCCAGTAATTAAGACCTCTCCCAAAAGGAGTGCCCAGCATTTCCCCCAAAACAGCTGTGGAAAATCAGGCAGAGAGGGAAATGCAGATGGAAAGGACCCCCCTGGGTCCCCTCACAGAAGGGGCAGGAGGGAGGAGGGGCCCAGAGGGAGGGTCACAATCCACATCCTCCGTTTCCAGACCTTTCCTCGAATCTGCACCAGGAAAACACCAGACAACGCGAACGGTGCATGGAGATGGAGCAACATCACAAAGTTAAAACTAATTAGCTGGCATGTTGACAGAGGCTCCATTGTGCTGTGCGGTGAAGCAATCAAAGTGCAAGGGCATCGCACACAATGCTGAAAGGGCCGTGACAGCCATGGGTACAAGAGGTGAGGACATGCTCTGTCGTGTCACCAACATGGCACCCTAAAGGAAGGCGAGGCATACTTTCATACGTGTGCGTGCATGTGTGCAATGGCTAGTGGAAAGACTGGTCTGGAGTTAAGATTTTCTTAAATTACTTTCAAAAAAGCAATAACCAAAATGCCGATAACAGTTACTCTTCTATCGGAGAACTTGAAGTGAAAGACAACAGCTCAGGAACTGCGCAGCCCAAAGCTTGCCTGTAAGCTCCCAAGTGGCCTGTGGGAGGAAGCCAGGCGTTGGGAGTGGCCACTCCCATGGAGGATGCCAGGGAGGGCAGGTGCCCTCCACTCAAGTGACGGAGCTAGCGTGGGATGAGGCCCAACGATGACAGGAACTGGGGACTCTGGATGCCCCCTGATCTGCTTGCGATCACCCCATCCAACCGCATCATGAACCACCACTCCCATGCGCCTGCACACCCTGCTGTTTCCCAGATCTGCCAACAGCTGCCTTGCTCCCCAGCCTTGTTCACACTGTTCCTATACTGCTCTGGGCACAGTCTCCCTGAAATCCGGTGGGCTGTGCAACCCAGCTGTTAAGAGCACGGAATGCCTATGCTCGAATCCCGGCTCAGACATTTACTGCTGTGTAACCTTGAGCAGGTTACTTAACCTCTCTCTGCCTCAATTTCCTCATCTAGGAAACTAATTCCAGTTCTGACCTCGTATTTACTGGTGTAGGTTAAATGACTTAATTTACATGGAGCACTGAGAACACTGCATGGAACAAAGCAAGAGCTAAATAACATTACTAATGTCCCCACCCCTCCTTCTTGGAGGGCACTTCCTCCAGAATGCCTTCCCGCATTCCTTTTGTGGGTTAACTGCTCTTTTCTGGAGGCTGGAGCTCCAAGTGTCGCTAATACCTCTCTGATGGCACTTATAGCTTATTTATAGTTTATTTATAAATAAATAAAAGACCTTGAAACCATTCAGATTTAATTCTAATAAAACTTTAGAAGTGTTCAATTTTTCCTGGACAAAAAGCATGGTAAGAACTGGCTTTGGGGAATTTCCCGGCAGTCCAGTGGTGAGGACTCTGCGCTTTCACTGCCGTGGGCCCGGGTTCGACCCCTGGTCGGGGAATCGGGGAACTAGGATCCCCCAAGCCACGCGGCTCAGCACCCCCCCCCCCCAAAAAAAACAGAAAAGAACCGGCTTTGGATTCAGACAAACGTGGCTTCCAGTCCCAATACCACCCCTCTCTTTACAGCGGAGGGACCCTGTTCAAGTTTCTAAACCTCTTGGAGTCTTGAATCCCTGTGCAGAAAGGGACAGGGACTCAATTTACCCTTGGATTTCCATGAGGCTTCACTTGAAGTCCTGCTCCGGCACTCGGCCACCGGAGGCCAGAGTATGGCTGCCTCCCCCTGGTTGTGGAGGGTTAACCCTAGTCTATTCCTAATCTATATCCATGAGTCTGTCCCCCTCCAAAATGATCTACTTGGGCAAAAGGAAGGAAGAAAAAAGAATGCCACCAACCACTCCTGTCCATAAGTCCCCACCCCCAAGACTCCCCTTCTGAGAACACCAGCCCTCACTTTGGAGTCAGGCAAGATTCAGGCAATAAAAGTGGCAACAGAAACCTTGCAAGTGAGGTCCCCGATGCCCCATTGTCTCTGCAGTCCAATCTGTGCCTCTCACGCAAGGTTTCAGGGATGTAAAAAGCATTCAGATAAATGGGTCTCCACTACCGAGCTCTTACACAGGGAAAAGCATCTAAATCTAAATCAATTAATATGTATGAAGTCCCCACAGAGCCATGCCCCAGAGACAACGTCGTAAGGGTGAGAGCACAAAGAATGAGCCTGATCCCAGCCTTCCAGTGCCAGACGGGCCAGACAGGGCAGCACAGCCAACGACAGGAGGCCGGCTCTGACTTCCCAAGCACTGAATCCTGGGCTAGGCCACCTCTGCAGTCGGCCCCTTCCAAAGGCACTCATGAGTAACTTCACCAGGGACAAAGCCGGGAAGTGAAACTCAGCTTGTGAAGCAATGTGCTGGCAGTTCTGACAGGCTTTTGTTTTTTTTGTTTGTTTTTTGCTTTTTAAATATTTATTTATTTAGGCTGTGCCAGGTCTTAGTTGCGGCAGGCGGGATCTTTGTTGTGGCATGTCGGCTTGTTAGTTGTGGCATGCGGACTCAGTTGCAGCATGCGAACTCTTACTTGCGGCATGCAGGCGGGATCTAGTTCCCCAACCAGGGATCGAACCTGGGCCCCCTGCATTGGGAGCACGGAGCCTTACCCACTGGACCACCAGGGAAGTCCCCAGGTTTTTGTTTCTAAAGTGTGCTGTATATACTGTATGACCCAACCACTCCACGTCTAAGATCGTCATCACATATATGTGCACAAACACTTAGCCACAAGGGTGTTCACCACAATGCTGTTTACAATGTGAGAAAATTGGAAACAATCTTAATATTCCACAGTGAGGGACTGATAAATTATGTCACATCCAAGAAGCAGAATACTTGGTGATCACTGAAAAAGATGGAAACCATCTAATGACGTGGAAGGGCAAAGGCTTACAGGAGCCCTTCACCCAACAAAACAGGTGCTTAGTGAAGAAAGACAGATGGCTCTAAAGGATGGAGATACAACCCAGGAAAATGTGAGTGCCGACTGGACCCACAGTTGTCCGTATCTCGAAAAATATCGGGGACTAACTCACAACCCAGTCATCTCCCAGCCTGCACTATTTATGAAAGTTTTAGGATTCCTCAACGAGATGAGGTCCTATGGTCAAATAACTGTCAGATTCGTCGTATTTTACACTGTTTATCCACCCTCTATATCCTATCCCACTTCTGAGATCTGCAATGCATCTTAATGCACTGCAAACTCTTGAGAAGCCCTACATTAGAGAAACTGCTGAACA
>NW_006798890.1:1615973-1620126 GCF_000442215.2 Lipotes vexillifer | reverse complement strand
AGAAACTGCTGAACCCTGCATTTCCCACAAGATCCGGATGCAGCAGGCCCTTTACTGAAACATGTCTGAACATTGCACTACAGAGCTGGGGAAGGATGACAGCTTGACAGCACCCTGGATGTGGGTGGGAGGCCTGGGGACGCCCGTGCCCCTCACTTCCTGGGGAATCTTCAGCCAAGTCATCTCCTTATCCTGGGCACAACCTCTCCATCTGGGAGCTGGACTAAATCAGAGGGCCATGGGGGCCACAGGGGGATGCATAAAGGTGGGAAGCTCAGCAGGCAGGACCCTTTGCACCCTCCTCCCCTTAAACTGGTAGGTGGCTCTGTTTTTCTGTTTTATTATTTGGCCTTCCACCTAAGATTTCATTTAAAGAAAGGGCTCTCCAGTTAAAAAGAAAAAAAAAAAGTAAGTTAAAAACTCCTGAAGCCTATGTCCTGTAAGGTTCCTCTAACTATTACAGTTGACTTTCTTTAAATCTGTGTTTCAGGTGGGAAAAAGTCCTCTCAAAGGGAGGGGACGAGCCAAGCCAGGCTATCTGGAAAAGGCGAGGGTTTGAGCTGAACTTACTGCAAAAGAGGCTCTGTGGGTTTAGGGCTGGGATGAACCAAGGAGCCTGCCTATGGGCAGGAAGGCAGGGAGCAGTGGTGACACTGCTGGGGGAGATGAGAGGGACTGTGCAACCAAGTGGATGGATGAAAAGGCATCTTGAAAACCAAGGTTGAGAACATCCATATGGAGGCTGACAGCAAGAAATCAGCTAACGTTTGAAGAGTTACACGATCAAAACAAGAGAGCCACTAGTTAGGTGACCGTGGCGCACAGTTTCTGTGACTCAGCGTGTGGAGGAAAGGCTGAGGAGGAGAAGCACCGCGGTCACCTGTGCTCACGGTCCAGCTATACGAGGGCAGCTGCGGAATCCAAGGTTCAACTTGAATGAGGACTTCAAACTCAACCTAAAGTTCGAACCTGGTACATGAAGATCACCAGAACAGGATCAGAACTCAGACTCGCCCACCTGTCTCAGAACTTGACCTTGTCATTCTGGCCGAGGTAGGATTCCCACGGATGGTACCTGCAACGCCATGCCAGCCACATACACCCCGACTTTCCCATTCCTCCACTGCTCGGATCGCCACATCCTAGGAGGGTCTTGCGTGGTTTGAAAGGTCATCCTGGGAACATCCGAAGAGAAATCAAGATGTGGAGTGGAACTCAGGGTGTCTGGAAGAGAAGGGCATTTGCGCTTCCTCCAGCGAGGAGGGTTCAATCACATTTTGGCAGTTGGCCCGTGTCCCCATCCGTTCGCTCTGGCTGGCCAGCGGGCACCCCGATTCCAGCAGCTCTCCTCCAGCCAGACGCCACACACCCTACGAGATCCCCCAAGGGCCTCCTGGAAGCTGGTGCTTGGCTCTGTCAGACAGGTACGGGGCTTCCAACTGGAATTCAGTGACGCTCTGCATGCAACTTTCACCTATCTGGAAACTCGAAGAGCCAGGAAACTCGCACGACATCACTGGCCAACTTCCAGCCCGGAGTGTGACACCGATGACAAGGAACTCATCTCGCATGCCGGTGTTGTTCGACTGATGATGACTGACTAAAATGCTGTATTGAAAAGAATTCTGAACATGGGTCGGAAGGAAGAGAGTTTCTGTGATCCACCTGCAAAATCTGACGTGAGTGAGGAGCATCGGCCTGTGTGCCAAGCATCTGCTGCCTGTCCTGGACTAGCCTTCAGGTTGGATTCTGACTCTTAGCTTCATTATATACTTGGGCCTGTGACTCTGGAAAGTCACAAAAGCCACCTACCTGCCTTTTCATCAACAACACGGGATAACAAGCCTGGTCCATCGCCCCCGGAGGACTGCTGGAGGGAGGGTGCCAACGGGCTCACGTATAGGAGGCTGTTCTTAAACACGTCCAGCGTGGGGGATTATTATATTTAAGGGATTACAGCTCCTCTCCACAAGAGTGGCCCCGAGGCACTACACGATCCTGAAGAGGTTTCTAAATCAACAGAGAATTAGCACTGAACGTGGTGGCTGCAAGCAGTGGCAGCCCTCAGGGAGGCGAGCCTCGACTCTCCCCTTGGGAACGGGCTCAGGGCCTGGTTCTCTGCTGTGTCACACAGGACAAAGGGATGCTGGGATCCCTGTGTCTTCACCGGTTCCTCCCACTGCTGCTTGGCACAGGGCTGTGGGCACACAGGGCCCGAGATGGGAACACGCAAGGCCACAGGGCCCAGTCTGCAAACCGATGGGACCAACCATCTCCCGGCAGGGTGGGGTGGGAGGAGAGCAATGATGCGGCTGCCAGAAGACCACCCACAGGGGCACCAGAGGGCGGGGGGGGTCTCCAGGCAACCCCTAAGCTATGGACACTTCTCCCACTGCTTTGTTTTTATAACCACACGGGTCGCCCTGCAGGTAAACACCGCACTATCTGGGCCGGAGCAGCCTGTTCTTGGAAGACTTAGTACCCAGGTTCCGGACTGGGTTTAGGGTGTGCTCACACACCGGCACACAGGACCCCTGTGCTGCTGGTGGCGCAGAGACACTCTCATGAGCTCAAGCGCCCAAGGGAGAGAAAGAGCATGTGTGCACACCACATGCCGTGAGCATGCTTCACGTTACACAACCAGCGTGCTTTGGAAGGCCGTCTCCGAGGAAGCCCTGTTTTGCTGGAGCCTTCCCGTGATGTACCACAGGACCACAGGACAGGGGTGCGAAACGCCCAACTGGGAGTCTCAGTGTGTCTGCCAATTACTGTGACTTTGGAGGCATTATTCACCCACGACGCTGTTTCCTCTTCTATAAAGTATGGCTAAAATCACCCCACAGGACTGATGAGCAGACCCTCAATAGTAATTACTAATATGAAGATATAAGACAGAATCATGAAAATGACTACTGTTTCCAGGGGCTATGGCCTCCCAGTGCTGTGCTGGGCACTCGGCCCACGTTCCATCTAATCCTGCCCCAGTCCCACAGGCTCCCGAACAAGGACAGCCAGCAGGGGCTGGGGAGGGGGCTGCCAGAACACTGAATATCGGCTGTCTTGCAACCATGGCCTGCTCAAGCAGCTGGGGCTGACAGCGAATGTAGCCCATAGAGCACACTCCACCCAACAACCTCATCTCATTTCACGGGCATGGGCGATTCTCATTTTACAGATAAAGAAACTGGGGTGGGGGACTCCTCAACCTGCCCAACTAGTGGGTCATACCACTAGTTAACGAGCATCTACCTCCCAACAACCAGTCCTGGGTCCTGTAGGGCAAGGCAGTGACTCAAGCAGCCTGTGTGTGGGCTCTGGAGCCTCAGTCTCGGGGGTTGAACACTAGGTCTTCCATGCTGTGTGAGCCTGGAAAACGTTTTTAACTTCCCTATGGCCCAGTTTTTGAACTACAAAATGGGATCACATCTGCCTCACAATGTCCGTTATGGGAATTAAATTACTTCACACATGCAAACCACTCAGACCAGGGCCCAGCACAGACTAAGAGCTGAAGAAATGTCAGCTGCTATCAACGTCCACTGTCCACATCTTCCAAGACGAAGCTCTGCAGCTGCCTCGGAGGCCCTCCTCTCCACTTTCTCCTGTGTTCTTTGAGGCCCAGCTGCAACGTCCCCTCCAGGAAGCCCTCCCAGCCCCTGAAACAGCCAGCGACACCCCTTTCTGGGCTGCCTTCAGATTCTGCCTGTGTCCCCTTCCCAGCACTGACCATGACCTGCCTATTCAATCGTCAATTGGTCTGTCTGCCCTTCTGGACGACAACCAACCTGATCCTCACCCAGCTTTGAATCCCCTGGTGTCAAGCCTCTGGCAGGACCCAGATGTCACTCAATAAACGGTAACCCACCCACCACAGGTTGCCAATTCTTCTTAAAGTAGCAACCCCTTACTGAGGGCTCAGGGGTGTCAGGCGATGCTAAGCGCTGCTAATGGACACCTATGCCTTGATCCGTTTTATGGATGAGTAAACGGAGGCTCAGCGGGGCCAAGAAATTAATGCAAGTCCACAAAGCTAGAGAACAGCTGGGCTAGGACAAGAGCAAAGTCTGCCTGACCCAAGCAGACCTTATTTTAGCCTTTACTTTGTCTTTGCTTCTCTTCAAATTTCTTTTGTGTGTATAAGGTGGGGGGGGGG
>NW_006798890.1:1615384-1615931 GCF_000442215.2 Lipotes vexillifer | reverse complement strand
GAGGGGGGGGGGGGGGGAGGGGGGAAGGCATCTTTTTGCACAAAGCAAGGCGTCCCTACATGTAATTTTCCCAGTACTGGGAACAATCAGTAGCAAGACCTCACCTGTGCACTGGATGACTCTGGTATGCCCCGGCCCTCCACACAGTGTCACCAGCCCTAACCCACTGACACAGACACTCAAATGTCACCTGACTGACTGACAGCCTGGCTCCCACCTTCTTCCCTCTTCCCCTCAAGGGCCCCCAGAACCAACAGGGGAAGTTGGTTGCTAATGGTAACGGCCTTGGGAGCAAGGTGAGACCTACCAGTCCGCTGCTAAGGGCTGGAGGGAAATTTTCAACAGCCTCTGGGGCTCCTTTCCGTCACTCAAGGCAGCCTCTTCCCTGCCTGGGCCTCAGTTTCCACTTCTATAAAAAGCGGGTGCCGCTCTCCATGATTCTGGTTATAGAGCTGAGAAGGGTTAAGGGAATCCAGTCAATCAGGCCTCTGTGGGTGCCCTGGATGGATTTAGATGGCCCGGCAAGTGTTTTTAAAAAACAGGAATG
>NW_006798890.1:1610382-1615374 GCF_000442215.2 Lipotes vexillifer | reverse complement strand
ATGCCTCTCAGCACCCTCAGGGGGCTCAGCAGACCCCCTCCCCCACCAGCCTATTTATACCCAGGGGCTGTACACCAAGGTGTCCAGGCTGAGTACCCTGGGCTGAGCCAGTTCCGGGCTGTGGGATTTGGGACCACTGGAGCTGGAGGGACCATTAATTGCTTTCATTCTGTCATCTCTACCAGACTGTAAGCCTACTCGACAAGAAAGACAGGCTATTACTGATGCCTCCCCTGAGAGCCGGCACCTGGGAAGTTCCCAAGAAAAGCTGCCTGAAGGGCTCAAAGGGCCAACAGGCATGGGGCTGGGAGCCCACCTTCGGAGAGTGCCAAGCTGTCCAAGCAGCTTTCTAGGAGCAGCTAAGAGGCAGGGGAGTGGGAATGTGTGCAGGCATCGGGTTGTGGGCAGCAAACGGGGTGTCTGGAGCCAGTGGCCGGAGCAACCAGGTGGCTGGCAGGCCTGACCCCTCACTCCTACAGCTACTCACCAGGGGGCATGGGCTCCAGGAAGATGGCCCCTCTGAGCAAACACCCTGGGAAAGCTGTCTCATCCCAGTGACCTTTGTTATTAATCCCGTTGACAAACCACAAAGGGCAGCGTCATCAATTCCTTCAAGCACCACTGGCCCTACCCCTCCCACCCATCAGTTCTTGACCTGTCCAAGCCTTTCCGGGATTATCAATGCCAAATACCTAACGTTTTCCGGAGTGAAATCTGTTCACCAACCACCCTCAACCCATCCTGCAATGGATACTTACATTCTCCCCACGTCACAGGTAAAGAAGCTGCAGCTCAGAGAAACCAAGCAGTCAGTGAAGCTGTACCACGGGGAGCAAGCTTCCCCATCCCTCTCCTCCATCCTCCACCTGGCCTGGCATCAAGTATGCCAAGCAACCCCACACTCCCCGCAGGGGACCTGCCAGGAATACCAAGCACACAGCCCCAGCCCCGCAGGAACCCAGAGGGATTTGAAACTGATGGCTCAAATACCATCCCCACCCAACCCAACTTGGGGTGTCAGGGAGCTAACTGGCTGCTAAGGCATGAACTTGCTTTAAAACATTTTCAGTCCTCACTGTGTGAAAGGATCACAAACTGAGCATAAATACAAAGATCAAACTTGGGGTGGGGGAGGGGCACCCCTGGGGAGATGTCAATGGCAGCAGGTACCTACCTCCTCAGTACAACCTAGGAGTCTGACCTCACAACAGATAAACTTGTCCTGAGGCAAAACAAACAGGGAGGCAGAGGATGCTGGCCCAGCCTGCCCCTTCAGGTCATCTTCCAGCACTGCCCAGCAGCTTTCTGCCACGTGGTTCTCTACTTGTTCGGGGCCTGCTTCTGTCCCTATGTCCCCAGATGATGGGGAGGACGCTCTGGTCAGAGCCTGGAGGGCTCAATGTGCTCAGCATTATGGCAATAATCATCATGGGGCATCTCAGTTGAGTCTCATGACAGCCTGAGCAAGAAATATCACCACCATCTTACTGATGGGAAAACTGAGGCCCAGGCAGGGAGACAGGCCTCCCAGAAGGCACCTGATACACAGACATGCTAAAGAGAAAAGCCCAGAAGTGGATGACAAACTGCTAGGTAGTAATTATTTTTGTTTGGGGTCACACGACATGTGCCCATTCATTTACTGGTTTAGCAAAGATGCGTGGTGGACCCACCAGATATTACTGTTTAGGGTCTGCAGGGGTGAGTCTCGCGTCCACGCTGGTACACGGGTCTCTACCTCATCTCTGTGGGATTCCCTGAGGCTTGGTTGAAGCTGCTGCGGGACAGCGCAGCTACCAGCCCCCTTCCTTTCCAGCAAGTATCATGCTGTGGGTCACAGGAAATAGCCCCGGAAAACCACTTTATGTGAGGGGACACCAGACATGGTCTCCCTCCAAAAGCCTCCAGCCTCTAGGCAGAAAAGATGATGGGGGCAAGAACTTGAGAGCTCACACAGAAACCGTTTTTATAAAGCACCAGCCTTTAAAGAGAGGAGCCAGAGGCCTTCCTTTTGGACTTTATCTTAACTTGACAGGCGTCTGCGGTAGCCCTGCCCGCAACTGGAGACGGGGCAGTAAAACCCTGTCCACTGGGCAACAAAAGCAAGGCCAACCCTGTGCCATTAGTGGGGGTACAGGTGGTGCTGACCAGGCTCAGGGACCTGGCATGGGAAGGGGCAGGGGTGGGGATGGAGGGGAAGAAAAAGGAAAGAATCAGGGCAGGGAAAGGAGGGGTCAGGGAGGGGAGAGGGAGGAAAGCGCCTTTGTGCTAGCCTCCCATCCCCCATCACAATCCCGAAGAGCAACAGTTATGCAAATAGTGACCCCTCCCCCCAGCCTGAGCCATCCACCACTCCTAGCTCTGGGTCTCTAGGTTTGTCTCTGCTGTCTGTCGCTCTCTCTCCCTCTCTCCCCCTCTTCCCCCTCTTCCCCCAGCCCCCCGCCTCACACACACACACACACACACACACACGCGCGCGCGGACCCTGAGGCCTTACCCAGTCAGAAAAGAAAGAGGCCCCTGCCCCCCATCCCCTCCTGTAAGACCTTTAGTCTTTTGAAATTGTTTACCCTGATTTTACCCTTGCCAGCCTCTTTCTCCATTTTACTTTCTCATTTTGGGGCCAGGAACAGCTAACCCAGGGACCGAGTTCACAAATGGAAGAAGGGATGCATCGCTCAAAGCTTCGCAAAGTAACTGAACACACGGCCCGTTTCCGTTTCGTTTCGCCAATTCTCCCAACGAAATACAATAATCTGAAGAGGGAAAACTGGCTTCAAGGTGGCACCCTCCACATGAGCTCAGTCTGGACCCCTGCCATCCACCTGGAAAGTCGCAGCCAGGTGACAACTTCCGGCCCGAGCTGTTAATAACCCCCCTGCTCTTTTTTTCATGAGATACACACTTCTGATTGTTTCAGTTTCAGATTACCGTCAGCGTCTAAATTGGGAATCCCAGCTCCTCCACCAGTGGCGCATCAGAGGTGGATATTCAAAGCAGGACTTATTGACAAACGGCGATGCAAATTTGCCCCGTAAACCTGGGCACGCATGACACACACACCGAGGCCACTGTCCATCCCAGGAGCTTCCATCCCAACCAATAACTGGGGGGTGTGAGTGTCATCTGTCACCCGCAGCCCCAAGATGGCAAACAATGACCACAACAATGATGACAGACATCTGTGGGCACACGCAGAACCCAGTGCCTGTTATACCTCCAGCTAAGCTTTTGCCAGCTTTGAAATAAAAATCATTAAAAGACAAAGCCTAAATGTTTTCTGAGTCCCAACTACAGACTGGTAAAGGCTTCTCTTACCTCCTGGGCACAGGGGCCCCAAACCAAGGACTTTTAAAACATTCCACTCTGGGAATGCCAGAGGACAGGACACAGGGACGATTAGAGGGGTCCACAGGCCTCACCTCACCCCATTACTGGGTTCTCATCAGCTGAAATTGCAACCCCTTTCCTTTTCCCCTGGAAAGTTGCCACTCCCAAAACGCACAACGGTCCACCTGGCTTTTCCCACAAGGGCTGCCCCCAGGCCTCGCCTGATAAGCCCTCAAAGTCATTCTACAAACCAGAAGGGCCAGAGTGCTCCAACCAGTCCAACCTCCAACGATGCATCTGCTGAGTGCTTGCTGTATACAGGGCACTGTTCTGCGTTCCTCACGTACTTAACCCTGAGAAGCGAGCCTTAGGCACTGTCATCCTGTTTTTTACAGAGGAGGACGCCGAGGCTCAGAGAAATTTCAGGGTCACACAGGGACACTCAGGAAGGGTGCCCCCCTCTCACCCTCCAGCATCAGAACTGGGGTCTCCTATCTGCTGAGCATTTCCAGCAACAGAAACTTAGGAGACAAATCTTACAAATTCAACTGTCTTAACTTTATCATGGGTCCCTGTGGCTTTCGGATAAAATTCCTAGCGACAGAAATCATAAGTAAATTTGAAAACACGTTATCTCAAACAACTTAGATGGAGTGTGGATGATACACATTAGAAACGTGGGTCAGAAGATAAAAAGTGGCTTTGGTGACAGCATTTAGGACACTGATGCCAAAAATGCATGTGAAAACTTAGAAAAATATTTTTTATGCAAGTTGGGGGCAGAATACAATATTTCTAAATTTACGCATTATCTTCTAGGACATATTTTAAACACGTGTAATTAAATTAGGAACTCCAACATTCTAAGTAGGGAGAACCATGCCAGCAACAACGAAGCCACACCGACCAGCCACAGTTCTGCTCTGCATCACAGATGCACACAGACTCCAGCGACCCCCTCTGCAGGCCTCAGGCCCCCCTCTCTCTCCTGCGCTGGGCCACACCACCCAGGAAGCCATCAGGTTAGAAACCAAGCGCTGAAGTTCCCATTTTCATCATGAAAAACGAAATCAAGCCCATCCTTTCCCATATACTCAGCAAATTAAGTTAATGGATAGAGTTTTTCCCCAACGTTCAGTTTTTCTCCCCCAATCTTTGCTTAACCCCCCCAGGTGATTGCTAATGCTTGCTTAAAGATGACTAACACGATCTTTTAACAAAGGTGGGTGTTTCCGTACCGAGAAGTGTAGGCTGGGCTCTTTTAGAGTTCAGCATGTCCTTATTTCTAGGGGCTGCACACAGAACTCATGAGTGAAAAGGCCCAAGACCACTCAGAGCAGGAGAAAGAGGGGCTTCACCAGGGAAGAGGGTCCCCCAGCTACAGCTGCAGCCCCAGACCGCTCTAACTGGGGCAGCAGGTGCCCCCAGTAACACTGCTCCCTCCGAAGGGGCTCCCAACAGCCAGTGGCAACCTTCAAAACTAACCACCACCTTTGGGGGCCAAGGCCCCTGTCTGGTTCCTTTGAGTCCTCGTGATGACAGCCAGGCCAGGACCTACCAGCTACTTTTGTTTCATGGGGAGCAGAGGAGGCAGGGGCCTCAGGCAGACTGCCCGAGTTAAGTTTCGCTGGTGAGTGGCCGGGGCACAAAGGAAGGAACCTG
>NW_006798890.1:1597545-1610362 GCF_000442215.2 Lipotes vexillifer | reverse complement strand
GGGGGGGGGGGGGGGGGGGGGGGGGGGGGGGGGGAGGCCTCAGAGCTGGAGGGCTGGGACAAAGGCGACAAGAGACAAAGGGACAGGAAAAGGGAGCCCGCTTTCTCCTCTGAGGAAGGAACTCTCCACTGAGCCTAATATTTCACTCACACATCCCCAGGCAAGAAATGCATGATCACAGGTTTTAGGAGGTGGTGGCTTCAGGTGTCACTCATCCTGCCTCTGCAGTGTGCTGGTTTTCCTCGTCATCGTCCCCCTCCCCGCCCTGTCCAGACCCCCTCCTCAGCCCAATTGTTCAAAGTCAGCAAGGCTGCCTTTGATCGGCTGCCTCTCTCCAGCCCTGATCTGCCACCCTGAAGAGAGACAAAGAATTATTTATTTGGAGAAAAGAAAAACCCTCAAAGTGTCAACCAGTGACAGACGTGATACTCTCTCTACAGGAGCAAGATGGCAGGAGCAAGGTGCCGGCTTTTCTAGTCTGTGGGGGCTTTCACCAGCAACACACACCGGGGCCCCTCTGCACCCTCAGATGCTTTCTAAAATCCCACGTGCTCGGTCCTTTGGGGTTTTTCCCCTTTACACCACTGCCTACCTCACTGGGAGGTTGTAATGATTAATCTGTAGTGACGGTGAACGTGCCAAGCACCAAGGCAAGGTCTGCAATAAAGATGGCAAAATCTGAAACGTGGGCAAGGTCAGACCAGAAAGACCCTGAATGTCTGGCTCTCAGTGCCACAGTCAGGGAAACCTCGGGGCTGTCTTCCTTGCAGCTCCTGATTTGTTTTATTTCAATTTTGGTTTGATTTTGATTTTAGTAAGGGAGAGACAGGACGCCCCCGCATTTTACATTAACAAAGCAGATCTGACATCCACACGGAGGCCAAGCCAACCAGCCAACCAAGGGGCCGTCAAAAGGGTGAGGCCAGGAGGCTGTCTGGAGGGACAGGAGGAGAGAGCCAGGAGCCACTGGAGCAGCCCCCTCCAGAGACCACAGCCCTCCTACGCAAACAAGCTTGGCTCCTTCCCTCCATGCTGCTGCCCACGCCAGAGCCCTGCTTCTCTGGACACCACTCCATTCACCCAGAGAGTGGAGGACCTGCGATGCGCCAGGCACAACACGTGGCAGTACAGTCCCCGCCCTCCCAAAAGACCATCACTCATAACGCGTCAAGTCCTTCACGCACGCTGTTTTAAACCAAGACTTTTACGAGTACCGACTGTGCGCCAGGCACTGGGGGCTCACGCATTTGTTGGGGCCTGGGGAGGGACACTCCTAGGCTTGCAGTGGGGACAATGGGGCTTGAGGAGTGGTAGAGCCTGTACCCAGAAGAGGAAGAAGGCAGCCGGGCCAATCAACCAGAGAGAGGCTGGGAGAGCTGTTCCAGGTTCCTCCCTCCTGTGTGGTCTGGTCCTGGGGCTGGGCTGGACGGCCAAGCTGGTGGTAGCCGTGGCTCCTGCAACGGGGTCAGGGGTAGATCCTCACCCAGAGCAGCAGATGCTGCTGTTCCGGAGGGGAGTGGCGCTGTCTGTGGCCTGGACAGGCTAAATCACCCCTCCCCCGACCCTTCCCTTCACCGTCACAGCAGCTCCTCCCCACGGTTCCTCCTCACCTCTCCCCACCCACCAGCCCAATGCTGAGTCCCATTTACACCCTGGTCAAGCCCCAGCAACTGCCCCGCCAAGTAATCAGACCAAGGATCAGGTCACAGTCGGCTCTGGATCAGAACCAGCTCTTGTCCTCGTGAAAAGAACTCTGCGGTGACACATGCTCCGAGTTAAAAAACATTTTCAGGAAGAAAACAGGGAGTAGGAAAGAAGCCATGTGTATCTCGAGTCTGAGAGGCAGTTCTGGATGGGGCCAACACGGCTTCCTGAGAAACGGCGGCCCAGAGTGGCCCCAGCCCATGACCCTGGCCCTCCCCAGGGCGGGATATTCCAGGACAAACTCACTGACTCACCCACCGGAAAGGGTGGCACTGTGGCAGGCACCTGTGCCTCGGAGGTGGCCTGGGCCTGGCTGCAATGCCCAGCCCCCAACTGCAAGGAGAGGGATTGTGTTTTTGGTAAAGCCTAGGAAATTTAACTCAGGTTGGAGAGAATGTAGACCCCTGAAAGCTTCCTTAAAACCAGCGTACCCTTCATTCTTTTAGTTTATGTCCTTGTGGATTTGTGTTTCCAGCAACCAATTCTTAAAAAATTTTCACTAGAGTAACAGCGGTACAAGAACATTTTTGTTCCAACTCCTCTCCTGTCTCCAAGGTGCAATCAAATCATCACTTTCTCCAATCTCTTAGCCACACCTTGACGAGGTCCTGGATGGCTTGGCTCCGTGGAGCCACACACTAGACGCCGGGACCACAAAGGTATCCTTTACCATCACTTTACAGACAAAGAAGCAAACACTCAAGTTATCTTCAAGCGACCAGTCCAAAAATCACAGAGTCGGCTGGCACAACACAGGGGGCTGGGGCAGGTGGAGACAAGGGTGACCCGGCTGTTTTCCGGTTGGGGGCAGCAGCAGCAGCCGAGGGGGTGCCTTCTTGGGGGAAACGCCCATCTGAACCTGCAGGATATGTCTCCCATTTAAAGATGCTCGGTTAGCATCTTAAAACACATGAGCCCCAGATAAAAGAGAAGAATAGTCTGTAAGCTCTCTGAGGACAAAGAATTTGCCCATGTCCTTTTGTCTGGAGCCACATCTCAGGGGCACCAGCTATTCAAAGGAAAGACTAGACTGACCGGATGAATACCTGGGAAAAACAAGTATGTGCACTGACCCCTCAGTGGATTCTGGATAAAGTGTTCTCCTGAACAGATATCGTTACGATAGCCTTACTAGAAAGGGGTGATTTAAAGGGAGTGAGCATTTCATGTCCTAAGAAAAGCCTGAATGGCCAGCTTAGAACCAAAGAAGCACTCCCCCCACCCCGCCCCTGACAGGGTGTGGCCAGACCTTCCCCGAAGCACAGATAGGAGCCACTCGCAATTAGAAGCCACACGGCTGCTGCACAAAAAACCACAGCCCTAGTCTTGAGCCGCCCCCTGGAATCTTGTTTATCTTCCGTGGCTAAGCAAACACAAGTCTTCTCAGATAATGCAAAAGTCAAATGTAGACTTGTGTGGGCTGATAAAATCGCCACCAACCCTGAATTACAGGGGGTCAAATCACAAAATATTCCTGCACAGATAAGCAGGGGGAGTTAGAGGAATCAGAACCAGGCTGTTTCCCATCATCTGAGGTTAACATCCCCCTAAGACTCCAGCTGAGTAACACTGTTCAGGATTCCAGACCACACCTCTGCCCACCCACTCCTCAATCCTCTTCACAAAATGCAACAACTGGGCAAGAGAAGAGTCACAGGGCTTTCAGTCTGAGAGGTCTCAGAAGTTGGCAAAAGTTGGGATAATTCAATACTGGTCATTTTTGCACACATCTCTGAGGACACTTCACGTCTAAGGCTCCATCAATGTCAAAAACCTATTTTGGAAAACACAGGCAGGGACTTCGCTGGCAGTCCAGTGGTTAAGACTCCACGTTCCCAATGCAGGAGGCATGGGTTTGATTCCTGGTCGGGGAACTAAGATCCCACATGCCACACGGTGTGGCCAAAAAAAAGAAAGGCAAATGCCAAGGCCAGGGCTCAAAGCAGGCAGCCACACTTGGACATGTTCTGAGGGCACTGAGGCTTCAGGGAGCCGTTCAAACACAGAGACAGGGCCCTGGGAGGCGGGGGTTCTTCCTGGTCACTCTTCCAGCCCACAAATATGAGCTGGGTATCAAGCCAGCAGGTGTCAAGCCCCCGAGTTTACAGGTCCTACCCCATGGGCTCAAAGATGACTGTGAGAATTTTCTTAAAGTTAGGTGATGTCAGGGGACTTCCCTGGTGGCACAGTGGATAAGACTCCACGCTCCCAAAAGACAAATACCATACGCTAACGCACATATACGGAATCTAAAAAAAATGGTTCTGATGAACCCAGTGGCAGGGCAGGAACAAAGACGCACATGTAGAGAACGGACTTGAGGACATGGGGGGAAGGGGAAGCCGGGATGAAGTGAGAGAGTAGCATTGACATATATACACTACCAAATGTAAAATGGATGGCTAGTGGGAAGCAGCCGTGTAGCACAGGGAGATCAGCTCGATGCTTTGTGACAACCTAGAGGGGTGGGGTAGGGAGGATCGGAGGGAGGCTCAAGAGGGAGGGCATATGGGGATACATGTATACTTACAGCTGATTCACTTGTTGTACAACAGAAACTAACACAACATTGTAAAGCAATAATACTCCAATAAAGATTTAAAAAAAAAAGACTCCATGCTCCCAATGCAGGGAGCCCAGGTTCGATCCCTGGTCAGGGAACTAGATCCCACATGCGTGCTGCAAATAAGAGTTTGCATGCCACAACTAAGGAGTCCATGTGCCGAAACTAAGTAGCCTACCTGCTGCAACTGACACCCAGCTCAACCAAATAAATATTAAAAAAACAAACAAAAAAAAACAGGTGACGTCTAAACTGAGACATGAACAATGAATAGGGATCCCCCAGGGAGAGAGAGAGAACAGACAGAGGTGCTCCAAGCAGGGAGAACGCCTGTGCAAAGGCCCTGAGGTAGGTAGCCTGGCCCTTCCTTTCCTTAACCATAGCCTGGCAACATTTTGTATCTAAGTCTCAGGGTTCACACTCCACCCTAATGACAGAAATACACAGTCATAATTTTTATTTTCAAACACAGAAACATTCCAAACTACCCAAATTTTTTTTCCAACATACAAGGTCCACCACCTCCTCAGCTCTCCCTGCTGACCACCTTTCCATTTCTGCAGTGGCTTCCTGGGAGCAGGAGCTTCTCATTCCTGAACAGCTCACACAGACCTACAGTTTAGGACACACCCTAGCTCTTCACTGTCCAATGGTCACCCCAGCTGCCCGTCCATGTCTCCAGGGCAGGCCTGGGCAGGGACGGGGGAGGGCGTGTAATCCAAAGAAAAGAGCAAATCCGATCTGTTCTGGACAGCGTAGGCCAGGAAGGAAGTAGGAAGTCATCGCAAGTGCAGGAAGTCCTCGCTCATCCCTAGATGAGACCAGAGCACAGCCCCGCAACCGGCACTCCATTCCGGGAAGGGAAAGATGGTCTGGGGGCAGGGAGCAGGGGTGAGAACATGGCTCTTGGCCCTGCACATGCTGTGCACTGGAGACACACAAACACTTCTAACTTAAAAGCACTTGGAAGCTCCATCCTCACCCCCAGTCCCCACCAAAAACAGACTTTGGGAAGAAAATGAATCAAGTTTTACAAGCTTCCCTCTTTTCCCAGAGCTACAAATCTATCAGTGGGGAAGCTTTTAAAATAAACTCTCTCCCAGCACTGTCACTTCCTTTCTTCTATTTGCTACAATCCACTCCCCACGCCCCCCACACACACACACCACCTCTTTAACCTTGGCTGTGGATCCTGAGTCTGAAAGAGAAATTCCAAATTCAGAACACACACCAATCCACCACTTGTAAATACTTCCTGCTTTTTATTCTGTTCCTCTCATTTACTCATGCGTCTAAACATACCCAGCACAGCTCCCTAAGAAGGAATACCTTCCCAAGAACCCTGGCTACCTTTCAGTCTCTCATTCAGGCATTCCACAAATACTTACCGGGCATCTTCTAGGGCACTCTGCACCACTGCCGCAAAACAGTACTGCAAGTTGAGTGCAATCTCCATTTTACAGATGAGGACACTGAGGCTCAGAAGTAAAGCAACTGGCACAGGTCATACTGTGGTAAAGGCCCAGGTAGGGATTTGAACCCAGGTGGCTTCACCCAGTTCTCTGCACCCTGGTTCCCAGCATCCCTGCCATATATCCATCAGACACAAAAAGCGAAACTCCTTCCTTTAAAAGCAAAAAGAAAACATGACTCATTCTAGATCACTAGCAGCTCTAATACTAAATCTTGAAAACTGGTGCTTGAAAAAGGCCATTTTAGCTGGTGCTTCCAAAAAGGATCATGGAAAACCCAGCAGCAGAAAGTCGAGCCCGTGCTTCAACGCCGATGACACCATTTGTGTGGCTCCTGGACGCACAGGGTCTAGGGCGGCTTTCCCCAGGACAGGGAGGTTGCCTGAAGCGCTGCAAGGAGCTGGCAGCCCAGCGGCCGACGTTAACCTCTCGCTGCCCCCAGAACTTGGGAAAGGAGAAGCGAGGGCTGGGTGGCCTTCCTGCAGTGATCCCTAGACCTCCTCTGAGGCTTGAGGTTCTCCAATTAACGCGACCCACGGGCCTAGCACCTTACAGAGCAGACCATGTCGTGAACTCCCAGGAGCTGGGGGGTAGCGGGGGAGAAGGGAGGGCCCCTCTGCAGATGAGGGGATCCAGGCTACACACTGGGGTCCGTGGCTGGAAGCAGCTCAGACCTCACTCCCAGTTCTGAGGCTGCTTACAACCCATATTCCAGCCTCGCAGCGGAGGCAACAACATCCCCCAGAAAAACAAAACAGGAAGAAGGACTTGCTCCATTTTAAAACTGGCCTCTACCCAATTCGTCCTCAACTCTCTGGCTGGCTTTCTGTACCCTGAAATCCATAAACAGGCCCTACTTTCTGATTCCATCTTCCTCCCCGGCAAGAAGTCCCTCTCCTCTCTGGCCTCTGTCCCCAACCACTACCTAACAGAATTCCCTTCCTGCCTGTCTGCTGGCATCCCTCCTCCCCCACCAGCCCCCAGCCCATTCCCGCCTGGACCCTCCACACCTGGGCACCTCCTGCCCCAGCTCTCAACTTGCCTCAGTTGTAAAGGAGAGCAGTAAGAACTTTCATTCCTCCTGTCCCTCCCACTGGGTTGCTCAGCATATCAGAAAATACTTTATAAAAAGTCTGATGATGTTATTCACATGTGCTGGTGGTGTCTCTGCGGTCCCACTGTGCTTCATACACACAGTAGTGTCCTCACTGGATTCTGTCTCCTATTGCCTCTCACCTCCAGGATGCTGGTCAGAAAACCCCCTTTAGGTGAGAGACTGGGAGAGACACTAAAAAGAACTCTAACTCAATGACTGAATTGCTTGAATGTGAAATCCAACTTCTCATTCAAAGCAAAAGCAAAGCTGCCAAACACCGGGCCATCCTCCCTTCAAGAAAGGAAGGATTTCCAACTAACCCTTTCAACCAAATCCAATGTGGCCTCTTAACTAAAATCCCTCTACTCTACAGAAGGGCCTTCTCGGATTATTTTCCTTCAAAAAAACATAATTTACACATCGAGTGTCTTTACTTTCCAAACCATTCAAAATTAGGAAAAGGGGGGAGAAACACGTCTGTTTCTCTTTGAAACTGTCAAAATTAGCATTCAGTAATTAAAAATCACACCCTTTCTCTTAATAACCTAACCAGCATGATACAATCAGGTTGTGCCAACTCTTTAATCCAATTGACTAATTACAGATTTTAATTTAGTCAGTTACTGAACAACTGTTGACAATTTGTTTTCATTAGGGACAGAACAGAATAAATATTTAGGCTTCTAGTCACAGAGACTCCTGCGATCAGCTCTCCACCGTGACCCCAACTTCGGAGTGAGCTCTGGCTCCAACACCACCCTGAAACTCAGGTAAGCGTGTGGCTGGAAGCCACTTCTCAGCTCCACCCTGCGCCCGCAAAAATCCTCCCCCGAGTCGCCCCTCTTAAGGCAAAATCCTTAAGTGCGAGCAGCGGCCTCGATCCCCAAAGTACAGGCAATTCCCAGATTCACACACGTCACTCAAGAAGGGGCAAACACTTAAACGCTGTGAAGAAAAATAAATTCAACGCTACATGTCACTGGCTTTTAAGCAACAAAATAAGTTAACAGTCAAAATAGGTTTATCTGCATTCATCTCACTGGGAAGCAAACTGTCATTAACATCTTTTTTTTTTTTTTTTTTTAAAGACACACGTTTACGGGTTTCTACAGGAATGATTCAATTCTTTCTAAGAACATTTTTTTTCCCCAAGGTTCCTCATCTCTCAAAGTCATCCTAAAGTTTATTAAAATAACGGTGTGGCTCAAAGACTAGGAATGGGGCCCTGGGTTCAAATTGTGCTCCGTTATTTAATGACTTCATAATCAAGGCTAATGACTTCACTTCTTGGAACCTCAAGTTTACTCATCCAAGGAGTGGGATAAAAACAGCCCCTGCCTTGCAGAGTTATAGGACTAGACGGCATGCCCACGCATGGCGCCTAGCCCAGGGTAAGTGTGCAATAAAGGCTGGTCACTGCTACATCAGAAATCGCTTCTGTATCCCTCCCTGTCCCCATGCTACAAATGGGGAAACTGAGGCCCAGAAAGAAGACAATGGCTAGTCAAAGGTTACAGCTAATAAGTGGGAAAGCTTGGTTGAGAAGAACGATTTCTGGACTCACAGTCCAGTCATCCATCTCCTCCACTGGATGCCAGCTCAGAACAGCAGGGAACATGGTACTTGAGTGTAGGGGTGAGGGCTCTGGAGCATCCTCCAGAGGTGGGAGCTCTCCACCCAGGAGCTTACACCTGTGGTGTCCATTTTCCAACCCACATTTTCCCTCACAGGGAAGCCTTGCCTGAACTTTGGTAGATGACCTAAGAGCAAACTCTGACCTCTGACCCTCCTGACTCTCAGGGGAGAACGTGAGGGCCTTTCTTCCACCAGAACCCAACTCTGGCCATTCTAGAACACAGCTAGAAGGAGCCACCTACACTGCTAGGTAGGTGGGGGAAGCACAGACGTTAAGTCAGAGGTTCCCAGCCTGAGGACTCCAGCCAGGTCTCTCAAAAACTTCACGGACTCTGGAGTCAGGCTGATATTTTTTTTTTTAATTCAACACCAAAATCGGGTCTACCTCAACTGAAATAAATCCCAAATTCCCAATATTTTCTGAGCTGATGAAATGCTCTAATCAGCAACTATATAGCTCTTGTTTTTCCTACGTCTTCAGTAAAATTAATGGTGACAATGTATATAATCTATTTGTAAATGAAATATTTCAAGCATGGAGTCCACAAAGGGTGGTAGGGGATTAATAAAAGGGAGCCTTAAAAGTGAAGAGATGGGGAAACTCTTCCTTAAGGTATATGATCAGCCTGAAGCAAAATATCTCCTTCCTGGGTGAGGTCACTGAAAACCAGCCCAGCCCCTCTGCCTCTGGGAAGCACAGCACTGATAAGGAACCACACGACCCACAGACAGGGCTTCAGGTCATCTGCCCCCTTGGGACCGCTCCCACCTAGTCCTGCCACCTAGACCCACCAGGGCTGGGCAGTGGGTCACCAATTACTTAAGCAGCAAAGATGCCAAATCTGGTATTAACTCTTAGGGAAACAGCATGGTAGAGCAGTGAAGAGCACTTTAGTTTAAGTACACCTTCAACATTCCTGAATCCCTCTATTGCCTAAGTTCCCTTTTCTACAAAACAGGAAAAAAAAAACAGAACTTAGGGACTTCCCTGGCGGTCCAGGGGTTAGGACTCCGTGCTTCCACTGCAGGGGACACAGGTTCGATCCCTGGTTGCGGAACTAAAATCCCTCATGCCACGCAACACGGCCAAAACCAATAATAATTAAAAGGAAAAAAAAAACCAGAACTTGACCCATGGGGCTGCTTTGAGGACAACATGAGATAAAACCCAAAGCACTTAGAAAGGTGCCTGACATACAGTTAGCACTCAATTATTGTTTGTTGTTATCAGTTCTTTCTTCATGAAATGGGAGGAATGTCCTGTCCCCTACCCAGCCTGAATAAGGTGAGAATAAGAACACTTTAAAAAAAATAAAAACTTGGCACATACTAAGTGCTCAATAAACACCAGTTTCCTTCACTAGAGAGTCATCATTATTAAACCACGACTCTGTAGTTTAGTAACTCATCCCTCACCAGGAAACCACCACCCCGACTCCCAGCGGCTCACTCCCCCTGCAAGATCTTCACTCCCTCAAATCGGGTGAGGCCACAGGCGAACACGGTGATCTGCACCTGCTCTTTCCCCTTCCAGTTCCCTTTGACAAAGATGCTGCTAGCAAAATAATGCTGAAGAAAGTATGTGGCGACAGCCCACTAGATTTAAGTTCATTTTCCGTAGCTTGGGGTCAGAATCGACTGAAGCACTCCAGTGATCAGGTTTTCTGCGATGCCCTGTGCTGCGCGTTAGCCTGCTGACGGAAAGTCACTGTGGTATTTAAAGTGGCAGCCATCACGACTAACTCAAATTGTATTGGCTTCCCTGATGCTGAAATGCTCTGCTGAAACCATCAATTGGCCAATTCGGAGATAACACGGTGGCTGAAATTCCCTGTCATGCTGTAAAATCCCCTTTTGAAGTGGCTCCGCAGCCCGGAGACCCGCAGGGAATCCTGCGCCCAGAGCTGTGGCCAGAACCGCTCGTATAACACCAGTGGGCACTGCCAAGAGGAAGGGCCTCCAGAGAGAGGATAACATTTTCTCCTGGAAGCCTTCTAAAAGACAGCAGAACAGAGCGGCCGCATGCACACGCCCGGCACCAGGCCTGCCCACTGGGCCGTCTGCCCCCTCAGCACTGGCCACACGGCCAAAGCCACGGGAAGCCCACGACATCTCCCAAAGAAAGCTGCAAACTCCTACCGAATGGCACAGAGGCAGACCCAGGCGCCAACCTCCCAGGTGCAGGTTTTCTAAAGTCAGTGGCTGCCACAGGGATCAGGGGCCCATCCAGTCACAGATTTGCTACCACTCTACCCCAAGCTTCAGTTTCCCCCTCTGTAAATTGAGAGGCTCTTTCTTGATATACGTTCTATGATTTGATGATTTGTTCACATTTGAAATAGACCACAGTTTACAAACCATTCTTATATGCTCTCACCTGGCTTCAAAGAAAATCTTGAGAGGCAAAAAAAAAACAAAACCAAGCCTTGTTTCACATCATTTGTTATCACAGATAAACCAAGTCTCAGAGAGGCCAAATGACTTACCCAAGGCCACCTGGAAGAATCAGAACCTGAACCCTGGTTATCCAAGTCCAAACCCTCTGTGCTGTCCGTGACACTGCCTTAGTCCCATCACCAACCAGCACAGGGCCATGCATGCAGCAGGCTCACAGGAATAACTGCCCACCAGCAGACTGCTATCCTGGGCCTGTGTGCAAAGCCACACTCTGTCCATCCCAAGAACTCGCAAAGCTGCAGCCAGCATCCTGGGCAGTGGGGAGGGCTGCCACCCTAAAGCCTGTTCTCTCAAACAGCCTTTTGTGACTGGGAGAGAAGGATCAGAGGAAAGCCTCAGACGGGGGCCCCAGGGAGCAGCTGTGCTTCTTAAGGTCAGAGGACTGTAAAACAGAAGTGAAATGTCAGGCGCTTCACCCAAACACACAAAGAGCAGGGGACACAAAGCCTGCCTCGGAGCTGTGCCAACAGCTGTCACCAGGAGGGGACAGGGAATTTGGAAAGCTGGGCCAACCTGGGTCAGACAGGATGCCCTGAGACCTATTCTCAAGATTCTTGCTGCGACCAGAGCCTGAGCCCTGCAGATGTTCAGACAACAACCACCACAAGGGGCTGGAGATTACCACCACTACCCACGCCCCCGCTGCCACCTCAACTGCAGACAGGCAGAGGGAGCTGCCACCCAGCAGAAACAAGCGACGGACTTCAAGTGGGAGCCACTGCTTGTTCAGCACTCAGCAAGCATCTGCTGGGCACCTCTCACAGGCTCCATGAACTAAGAATATGGCAGCAAAAACGAAAGGCAAAGGTCCCCAGGAACCACCAGGCACCACCTGGAAGCAAGGCAGGGAATCAATTCTCCCAAGAACCCTCAGAGGTGGGAATGATTCCCTCCTTATTACCCATCAGGAAACTGAGGTCAGCAATCACTTGCCACTTGGCCAAAGTCACACAGCCTATTAAGACCCAAGATTCAACTTCAGCCTTTTCTGGGTAAGCGGCTTTCAAAGTTTAGACTGAGGGCTTCCCTGGTGGCACAGTGGTTGGGGGTCCGCCTGCCGATGCAGGGGGCACAGGTTCGTGCCCTGGTCTGGGAGGATCCCACATGTGGCAGAGCGGCTGGGCCCGTGAGTCGTGGCCGCTGAACCTGCGCGTCCGGAGCCTGTGCTCCGCAATGAGAGAGGCCACAACAGTGAGAGGCCCGCGTACCGAAAAAAAAAAAAAAAAAAGTTTAGACTGAGACCCGCAACAAGGCAAATTTTACATTGAAAACTCAGGGCACATGTTTACTTATAGGCACCCATAAATTGCTGAAAACAGAAGTTTCCCGAAACAATGCTTATGTTTACTCTTTGCAATACAGAGTTTCTTTTTTTGTTCTGATTTGATTTTTTTTTTTTTAATTTGATTTTTTTTGGTTGCACTGCTCTGCTCGGCATGCAGGATCTTAGTTCTCTGACCAGGGATCAAACCCGTGTCCCCTGCAGTGGAAGTGCAGAGTCTTAACCACTGGACTGCCAGGGAAGCCCCAGAGTTTCTTTTTTTTTGTAATTGCCAGTTCGTGACCCACTAAGTTGATTTCACAAAGCACTAACGGGTCATGACTCACAGTTACCATTCACCACTTGTCCATCTCCACTAACACACATATTTAAACATACTTGATCGCTGGGCAGGGATCAAACCCTTCTCGCTTCTCAAGGCCCAGAGCCTAGCTCACCACCCTCAGGATTTACTCAAAACTCTGCAACAGGCCCCAGAAGCAGGGGCAGCAGAAAGGGGGTGGAGATAAGAGCTCCTGCCCTCAGGAGCTTTCAGTCCAGAAGAGGGAGAGGAAGAGATACAACCTTGACCCCCATCACTCTACTTCCAGGCAGCAAACAGCAAATGA
>NW_006798890.1:1593738-1596001 GCF_000442215.2 Lipotes vexillifer | reverse complement strand
GAGAGAGGCCACAACAGTGAGAGGCCCGCGTACCGCAAAAAAAAAAAAAAAAAGTTTAGACTGAGACCCGCAACAAGGCAAATTTTACATTGAAAACTCAGGGCACATGTTTACTTATAGGCACCCATAAATTGCTGAAAACAGAAGTTTCCCGAAACAATGCTTATGTTTACTCTTTGCAATACAGAGTTTCTTTTTTTGTTCTGATTTGATTTTTTTTTTTTTAATTTGATTTTTTTTGGTTGCACTGCTCTGCTCGGCATGCAGGATCTTAGTTCTCTGACCAGGGATCAAACCCGTGTCCCCTGCAGTGGAAGTGCAGAGTCTTAACCACTGGACTGCCAGGGAAGCCCCAGAGTTTCTTTTTTTTTGTAATTGCCAGTTCGTGACCCACTAAGTTGATTTCACAAAGCACTAACGGGTCATGACTCACAGTTACCATTCACCACTTGTCCATCTCCACTAACACACATATTTAAACATACTTGATCGCTGGGCAGGGATCAAACCCTTCTCGCTTCTCAAGGCCCAGAGCCTAGCTCACCACCCTCAGGATTTACTCAAAACTCTGCAACAGGCCCCAGAAGCAGGGGCAGCAGAAAGGGGGTGGAGATAAGAGCTCCTGCCCTCAGGAGCTTTCAGTCCAGAAGAGGGAGAGGAAGAGATACAACCTTGACCCCCATCACTCTACTTCCAGGCAGCAAACAGCAAATGAGTAAAAGTCGCAGAGTTCCAGGGGGTAAGACAGAAGAAAAGGTGGGTGTTCCTCCTGGGGGTGGTCCTGGCAGGCCTGGTAGAGGCAGCCACATTCCAGGTTGGCATGTGCTCTACAGCAGGGCTGGAGCAAAAAACCCATCTTAAGTACCAAGGAGAAACACCAGGGACGGGACAGAGGAGCCTGGGGAAGTTCCAGATTCTCAGAGCAAGGCTACAAGAGTAGGGAACGGACACTGACTGAACACCACAGGCCGGTGCTGGCCAGGAGCGTCCACGCGTCGGCACTTCATCCTCACAAGCAGCGGGGCTGGTTTGGAGGCTGCATATATGAACCCCACCCCCAGTCACTCGCGGTTGCTTGAACAAGGTGGATTCAAACCCAGGGGTCCAGAGGGCTAATCAACCAACAGGTGGGTCACGTATCCCAGGAGCACACCTCTCACACCAGCATCGTTCTGCTGCTGCCCCCCTTTTGGCCATCAGAAAGCCAGGACTCATACCAGGCCTGAAATGAGATAATAAGAATGAGAGCACAGGGGCTTCCCTGGTGGCGCAGTGGTTCAGAGTCCACCTGCCGAAGCAAGGGACACGGGTTTGTGCCCTGGTCCAGGAGGATCCCACATGCTGCGGAGCAACTAAGCCCGTGAGCCATAGCCGCTGAGCCTGCGCGTCCGGAGCCTGTGCTCCGTAACGGGAGAGGCCACAACAGTGAGAGACCCGCATACCGCAAAAAAAAAAAAAAAAAAAAAAAAAAAGAGGACAAAGACAAGACCCCAACTGTAGGGCTTTCGAGGCTGGTCATCCCTGCAAATATTGACACAGCACTGCCCCACACAGGTAACCTTCCCTGGACAGTTTTCCACGCCTTTCTCACAGTTACCCCCACAGTGGGCTGAGCAAGTATGACCCTTGTGCCCTCCTTACAGTCAAGAGAACGGACCTTGAAAAGTGGCGGCCCCCCACAGCTGACAAGGGGTATGAAGCCGAAATCTGCATCTAGGTTTCTGCACGTGCCAAGCTGCAAGCTCTTCCCATTCAGCAACGCGGCAGCCACACACGGGAGTGGGACAGGACCACTCTGTCCGACACAGATAAGGGGCACAGACGTCTCAGGGGAACATTTATCAGTGCCAGCCTATGCCAGGACCGCCTGCTCTGGCCCTGGTAGGGGTCTGGGGGGTGGGGAGACAAGACACTGGTATTTGGGGGAGGACTCCATGACACATCAGAGGAGCCCAGGCACCGGAGGGCATGATCGGGAAATTAATGTATCCAGTTCCCTAGGGTCAACCTGCTCTTCCAGAAAAACATGCTGTTATCTCCATCATATTAAAAGGTTCTGGGGGAAACTTTGGGGATATATAAAGAAAGGAGGGCTTCCCTGGTGGCGCAGTGGTTGAGAGTCCACCTGCTGATGCAGGGGACACGGGTTCGTGCCCCGGTCCGGGAGGATCCCACATTCCGCGGAGCGGCTGGGCCCGTGAGCCATGGCCGCTGAGCCTGTGCATCCGGAGCCTGTGCTCCGCAACGGGAGAGGCCACGACAG
>NW_006798890.1:1585510-1593707 GCF_000442215.2 Lipotes vexillifer | reverse complement strand
TGAGCCATGGCCGCTTAGCCTGCGCGTCCAGAGCCTGTGCTCCGCAACGGGAGAGGCCACAACAGTGAGAGGCCCGAGGAACAAAAAAAAAAAAAAAAAAAAAAAAGGAAACAAACTCACCAAGCACTGGCCACAGAGAGACAACCATTTTACATATATAATCCTACTTAACCCTCACAACAAACCCATAAAGGATCCACCATTCCCCCGTTTTACAGATGGCGAAACCAAGGCTCCAAAAGTCCACCCTGCCAGGAAATGACAGAGCAGGAACTGGAACTCAGGTGTGCATCCCAGCCGCCAGTCAGAACCCAAACCCTTCAAAATCCAGAGGATTCAGGGCCCAGGGGGAAAATAAAGCATAACATGAGAGAGAAACATTCCTAAAACTCATCTTGCCAAGGGTACAAAAAACCCCATTACCCTGGCGAATCAAAAACAAACAATCATTATTGTCTATTTGCTGTAAGCTCCCAGCAACATGTATTAAAGAAGTTTATGTGAATCGTCTAATGTACTTGCGCCGTGGTCAGAATTATTACCAAGCTAAAAAAGATTAATTTTTCTAAATACTCTAAACCCCAGACACTAATATAAAGGCTACAGCTAGTGTAACATTTCTGTTATCTTGGCTGACAGGCCCTCAAGCACACACACCTCCCCTCCACCGCTCCCTCTTAAGCTCACACACACACACTCACCCACAGAGGCGGGAAGGTCAAGAGAAGGGGCGAGGAGGCTCTGGCCCGAGGTCCCCACTACAGAAGCAGCTTGCCTTGGAAAATCGAGCTGGGTGTCTCCCGGCTCCCTCAGAGCGGTGAATGGCACACAGCTAACTCTTGGTCCAAGTCTGCAAAGGCTTAGCTAACAAAGATGGCATTATGCACAGACTGGAGCGCATGGCTGGTCTTGGAGTTCAAATTAAGTGACCACTGCCAAAAACTTTGTTTGGGTCCCCCCTGCTCCCCCTGCCCCACCTCCCGCCTTGAAATAAAGGGCAAGGATTTGCAAATTTGGGGTCTTGCAGCCACTTGAAACCCATTAAGATGGCCACACTGCCCGGGTTCTGGCAAAAAGCAATTCCAGTGACTTATTTAGTGTTTAATTAGCTACCAATAGAGGAGGCTGGCAGCCTCTGGGGTTAAGAGGAGCTGCAGCAAACAGGGTGGGAGCCCGAAGAAAGGCCACAACACACAGTCTGAGCTCCAATGGGGGGCGGGGGGGGGAACAACCGTGTGTATGTTTTGTTTTTATAATCTGCCACACAAGGGTGCCAAGGGTCAGAGCCAAAGGCAACGCCGTGAACTTGCCAGGACCTCTGGGCAGATAGCTAGAGCGGCTTATCGCGGGGGAGAGCACACCCCCAGCTCCTCAGAGCCCAGCTGCGGCCTTCTCCCGCTCCTGCCCACGCTGCCACCCTCTCACACTCCTGCCCCCAAAGGGTTCTGGCAGGCGGGGACGCTCCCCGCCTGGCAGGAACCTTAGCTCGGCACATCCAAGGAGAGCCCTCTCAAATATCACTTTGCTATTTCAAACCCACCAAGGACGCTGGACCCCTGCCACAGAGCCACAAATACCTCAGGTCCCGTCCACGCCCAGGACTCTGGGGCGCTTTCCGACTTTAAGCAACCCGCCTGGAGACACAGGCTCACAGCTGGGAGTGGAGGGGGGTCAGCTGAGTCCTGCTAGGGGGAGCACAGGGGTAAGAGAGCCAGCCCCACTGAGGCTGACCCGAAAGGGACCGCAGGTCTTCAGAGCAGGGAAACTGAGGCCCACGACTCGCCAAGGTCATGGGACTCCACATTCACTTGGCACTCCACATTCTTCACTGGGGATCACAGAGGGGACAGCAGCCATGAACCTCCTGAAATCATGTACAAAGTCTCCCCAGTGGAGATACATGCATTTTCTGGAAGGTAAGGCCATAACTTTAACACATTTTCCCCGCCAAAAGAGCCACTACACCATAACAAACTCCCTTCTCAGAGGCCAGGTCCCACTTCTGCCAGTTACTCTGCAATTCACCTCTCAGGGGCTTCAGTTTAATTCTCTGCTAAATTTATTTCTTCAGTGACTATACATGGGCACACTTTGGGTCAAATGATAATATCTTCCCTCTGTTTTGCAGGAATTCTGTATCAAATGAGGGTTGTCAAAAGCTCAGAGGTGGAATTTGGAAGAGTGGGGTCTAGTCCCAGCTCTGCCACCTCCTGGCTACATGCCCTCAGACAAGCCAGCTAAACTCTAGGCCTCAGTTTCTTCATCTGTAAAATGGGAGTGAGATTAAATAATAAAACCTGACCAACAGGCAGCTGTGAAGCCAAACCACAACCACGTACTGAAAAAGCGTTTTGAAAAGTACAACAATGTGAGGGTCACTGCTCTCCAGCACCTTCAACTCAGAGGCACTGAGCTAGTAGGAGGGACTGTCCACTCCACAAAAGGCCAGGACCAGACAGACACAGGCATCTACGAGAACCCAAGGGGACCCAAGGGCTTCACCAGAGAACCTCTGCTCTGGCCGGGGGGAACAGCAAGGAAACCACAGGCAGGGTCCCTGTGAGCCTCTTCCCATGGCCTCTGGGCTCTTCTGACTTCAGGTAAACCAATTTCTCAGAAAAGTACATTCTGGGTACCAAACGCTGCATCGCTCTTCATTACGTGTGGTCAACATCAGGGTGCTCCGGCTTATACACAATGAGCCAAGCAAACTGAAGTTTCCAGGTGTGTGGAGGAAAATAGACTGTGACTCAAATAAAAACTCTCCAATTCAGAGAAAATTTAAACCCCCTCTCCCTCCGGTGAGTCACCTGGTTCATTCCCGGCCCTGTAGCCTGGCTTGAACTGACCCACCACCAGGAAGGGGAGACCACTGGCCAGGAACACAAATTCATTTCTCTAGGAGAGCTGAGACCAGGATCTTCCCGGATGAGGACCTTCCCAGCCCCACAGGAGTCCCTCCTCACCCATGCCCCACACACACTCACTACTCACTACCCACTGAGGCCCAGGCGGGTATATCTGAGCTGCACGGACAAACCATGAGAATCTTTGAATCTCCTTTATTGAAAACAGAAGGCCAGTTACCACATGCTCTTATTTACACTCCACTTTTAACTTCTAAAAAGGATTTAAGGTAACTAGTCAACCCACATTAAAATCACCTGGCTCAAGATGACCCAGCAAAAACGAGTCACTAAAAGAACATCTTCCAATATTCTACTGGCTATCCAAATTACCAAAATGCCCAAAAATGAGTATTTTTTCTTACCCATAGTTCCTTAATACCTTCATTCATTTAGCATGCGTGCCTACTATGTGCAAGGTATTGTGGGAGCTACAGAAATGAATAGCTCTTAGACGAATGGTCTCTGGCATGGAAAAAGTGAATAAGCTGTGGTTAGAAAGACAAACCTGAATGAGAAGTTAGCAGGAATAGGTGCAAACGAGTGACGTTTGCCATGGACCTGTGTGGCCAGTCTCGGCAGTGTTAGGAACGCAGATTCTGGAGTCAGTTACGACCTGAGTTTGGATCCTAATTCTTACAACTATGATAACCTCTCTGTGCCTCAGTTTCTTCATCTGCAAAATGGAGTTAGCAACATGTCTTCTCTCCCAGGGCCACTGGCAGCTTGAAACGAGAGCCTGAACCTAGAGTGCCCAGCACAGGGGCCCAGCACATGGAAAGCCACCAACAAAGGTTTGTACAGGTGGTTTGTATAGCCACTGAGATGAAAGAGGGATCAGAGTGTGCAGCAAACTATCACCAAAGTCCTCCACAAAGAAGCTGAAAAGTGGACAGGATGTGATGTATAAGAGAGGCATTCACCCCAGACAAAAGGAAGGGAATCCAAAGAGGCTTCAGCAATAACTCTAGCAAGAAAGATGAGGGTGAACAAGATAGTAGCCATGAGAATGGAGAGAACACATGAAAATCTGAGGAGGACAAAGAGAAAAAGAGGGTTCCTTTTCTTCATTTTCTTAAATATTTTTTCATTTTCCCATTGCTTCTCCTTCACCCCTGCAACTCAATACCCACCCCCCTTAACTCCTTCACAATAGAGACGGTCCCTCCCCATCCCCATTCATCACTCCGTCCCTCCTTTCATATGACCTGACTCTCAGGCCACATGACACCAAGTGGATCCCAATCCAGGAGAAAGGGTTTTGATCCCAAGATCTGTGAATCCTGGGCCTCAGTCACTGTGATTTCAGCTCTTGGTAGCTTCTTCTAAATGTCTACACCAACCTCAGCAATCTCTACACAATTCTGCTGCCCTTCCTCAGCAAATTACTGAAAGAAAACCCATGTAAACTTTCACTACCACCATACTGTTCCAAGATGGCGGACCAAACCACAAATTGCCAAAGAGAGTCTCACGTTATGTACTAGAGAGCCAAACTTAGTTAAAAATTATTAACTTCTCTGAAAGATAGCACAGACATCCTATATCAAGAGAGTGCCTGGAAATAGGTACATCCCCTGCCGTACTCTAAAATGAAACCATTTTGCATAGCTGTCAGATACAGGCCACACAGGAATTGGCCATCCACGGGTTAAAACACACACACACACACACACACGATTTTTACTAGGTAGAAAAGTCAAATTCACCAACTATTTTTATATGGCTAATGTAACTCTTAGCCTCTACCCCAGGAAGCCCTGTGATCATCACCACCGATTTTCCCAGAAGAACCACATCACAAGTGAACCAGCCCTCTCACCCTGTACTACTAAAAGTTCACCAGGCTGTAGGTACCATTCAGCAGCTTCTCTTTTTCAACCCTGGAGAGGGCACAAGAACTGGTCAATTTCCTCAGCATTCCACTCCAAGGGTATTAACCTTACGGTCATAGCAAAATTTCACGGCACTGAATGTTCTCAAAAACAGGGAGCCCCCAGGGGAATCTCTTAAGTCCTCATATTACAAGGAGAAATTTTCACCAGAAAGATACTTGTGGCATGGGATCTAACCACTTGTGAAACTCAACCAAATGGGTTCTGGTCTCCCAGGCCAGTTTCAAACTGCATGCAAGGGATGCAGATGGCCCGGCCAAGTGGGTGGGCTCTGATGACATTCAAAAAACCAACTTCCATGCCCTAGAGCTTTGGGACCATTTCTTCCCACCTCACGCAGAAGTGCAAAATCCAATAAATCACGTCTTAAGTGCACATGTGTGTGCACACATACAGGCACACACACACACACACTTAACCTTCTACAAGACCAACAGGAAGCAAAGGAGGCTGGGAAGATCTTCAGACACTTCCCCTTCCATCCCCCACCAGAAGATCCTAACCTGTTTCATCTGATCATAAGTCTGACTCCACCCCAACTGTAGTCCAATTTTTTTTTTTTTAAGGGGACCTTGGTGGGATATGGACATGTGACAGACATCTCTCTTATAATCTTAAGAAACTCATCCAGGGAGAATGAATGATAGAGTAGAAAGCACTACAATGTGATGAAACTATCTTCACAAGAACATTTTCAACACAGGTTTATGGACCAGCCAAGGACCTCAAAGTACACACTGTCTTAATGGACAACACAAGCCCCCCCCATAAACAGACACACGCACCCCCCTCCAAAAACATAATTTGGAAGATCCCTCCCTGGAAAGTAACCTAAGAATCTATTTCACCAAATTCTCACTCAAACACACTTTCTCCTCCAAAACACAAGTGTCTTATTTACTTTTCATTTTTCTTGGTCGTGGTCAACTTCTTCATAAACCAGCACCAAAGAGGCTCGGCCCCACCATCCTCCCAGGTGACTCTGCCCAATCAGAACACAAACCCCACGTGGCTGAGCCCTGCATAACACCATTTAATTCTCCAGATAGGTATCTACACTCTTCTGCATAATTATAACATTATGAAATACCATTCACCAAGTTAGACTGCTGCTGGAGGAGAGCACGGGGCGAGGGCAGCAGGGAGGTGGGCAGGACAAAAAGAAAGGCAAGGAGAAAACGAAGACCACTGCCAGTGGGCTGTGCATTTGCTTTCGGTACTAAAGAAGTTCAAGTTATCCAACCCTGCAATTATCGCCAGGATTAAAAATCTGTTACTCACGTAATCATGAAAGGCTTTTGCTTCACTTGAATGTTCACAAGTGTCTCGCCTTTCAGGAGCTGCACAGTAAAGGTCCCAAAATACGCTGCAAGTTGAAAAATAAAATAAGATCAGGTTACTAATTATTACTTTTGTGCCCAACAGCAAGTGTACCATGCACAGTGCTAACAGCACCACGTCTCCCCAAGGTTCAATCCCACCTTCCCAGCCTTCATTAGGCATACCTAGCCTAACAACAAAATGGACCCAACCTCTTCTGACAGCCTGGCATTTGTAATAAGAGTAATAGCTCTCATCCATCAGACACCTACTATGTGCTGGATGCCTCACGCTCATGACACTGCTTGTAACTACCACAGCACTGTGAGGTAGGTGATTTTATCCCTACGTTATACGGGGGGCAACTGAAGCTCCAGCAGGTTAGGACAACCCACCCACTGATGCCCAGATGGGACAGACAGGAATCTGGATGAGAATCCATGCCTGTCTCATCTGTGATCCTGTAACCACCCCCACCACCACCCAAAATGGCTGCACTTCATAAAAAGGTTAAATTGTCAAAGTCAGGACTATGACTCATATGCACAGCAAACGGGGTGACTCTGGCAATAAAGGGAACCTACAGGTTCTTCATCCCAGAGCCCACACCCCCATCTCCTGCCAGCCCACCCAACTCTCAACCAGGCCCTCCCCCAAGGTGTTCTCATACAGAAACCATTCCCCCCCTGCCCACCAAAGAACATATATCAATTAGCCAAAGGTTATGTTATGGATAACCAAGTATCTCGTTCTTTCACGTTGAAATAGAGCCCTCCTCAGACAACCACCTGTCCAGCAAAAGGAGGGGGGAGGATTTCCCTGCCTAACCCCCCTCCATGATTCTTGTAGGGTCACCCCAACACTTTGCATTATGTGAAAACAGACATACAAATCCTCTGTCAACCAGTAAAGCCCTATACAAACAAGGGGTAGTCACTGGTATCAACAAGGGGCCTTAGAAACCCTCTCCAGGTCGGGAGCCCAAGGCCCAGGGATAGGAACCCGCTTGAAGGGTAAAACGTGCACCAGAGCGGAAGTCTGACTACCAGACTAGTGCTCCTATCACCATCACAAACAACCAGCTCTGCCAGTCACCTGACAAGCACCTCACTCCAGGTGCGTGAAGAACGCAGCCTGGCCCTCTTCAGATCAGCTCCACCACTTCCTGCCACCCCAAAAGCCACGGTTGGTGTCAAATCACAGAGCCACCACTGCCTGAGCCCAGCACGACACACTCTTAGTTCCCGGAGCTGAGATAAGGCTGGAGAAGTTGCGAGGGATTAAGGATAGAACAGGATAATCGGGGACTTCTGCTAACTGCAGAGGGAGGCTCGAGAACATTTCTTTCTGTGCTCTGAGGCTGCACACATCTGACTAACTTCCTCCACACACTGAAGATTTCTAACACTACAAACTCCCCAGTCCCTTCTGAGTAACTTTTACTCAAAAGCCTAAATTTCTGCAAAATCCACGGTGGACAGACCCGCCAGCTCCAACCCCACACTCCTCTCCAAAAGCCGCCCCAGAAAACCTACCACCCACTCCTACAGACAGAATCCTTACACCACACCGAATGCCTCCAACTCCGCAGTTCCAAGGTTGGCAAAAGCAATTAAAACCTCATTTTCTCCGTGCAAGTTAGAACAGACACTTCATCCCCATGCATTTCAAAGACACTTGAAACAGTTACCCCAGTGAGCTGGCGGTCAGGTAAACGTGCTAAGATCCCAAGACAGGGCACTCCGTTTTCCTGAACTTCACCAAAATATCAAAAGCCACTCTGCTCTCTTTTCCTTTTGAAAAGGATGTCAAAGACTCCACCAATTGGTCCCACAAAACACCCAAGTCTTACACTCACAGCAACTCCTTCCCGCTGACCCTAAGCCTCCCTCCTGCGGGCTTGCAAACCGGGAGCAGACCGGCGGTGGTCCCACCCGGACAGGGCCCAGGGGCCTGGGGGAGGGTCACAGACAAGAGAGAGCCCCCATCTACCAACTACAGGCACTCTTCCAGATTCTCAGTAAAACGAAATTTGGTGGTTTTAGGGATACTTAGAGTAGTGGGGGGGGGGGGGGG
>NW_006798890.1:1583401-1585167 GCF_000442215.2 Lipotes vexillifer | reverse complement strand
GGGGGGGGGGGGGGGAGGTCCAGTAGGTCTGAAACAGTGTCTTTAAGGAAGTGGCAGCCCCTTCTTGCTCTTTCTCAGGGTGCCTGGAAAAGGTCCCCATGGATTTCTCTCTCAAGGTTTTGAGCTCACAGAAGAAAAAGGAAGGGGCAGGCCAGTTGTAAAACAGACCTGGTGCCCCTCCACCCACCCCACCCCCACTCCCTCTAATTAAAGCAACGTGCAGAATTGACAAAAACCCATGCAAGTTTTTTTTTCAAGCCCATGCCCAGCGCCTCAGAGTGAAATGTAAAAGTACGGAGTTTCCATGCAAACACCAGGCACGATTAGTAGGGTTCTCAACAGTGGGCAAAAAGGAGGCAGAAACTTAGGCACCGACCTCGTCTGCCCTTTTCCTCCTTTGCCAGTCCTGAGGGCCCCACGGCACCCTGCTCTATGCAACGCTAGGGACTAAGGCATGGAGGGACCCGCTCCAGACCTCCCATCTTTGTTCACTTGAAGCCGGGGGCTCAGAACAAAACAAACACACACACAAAACTATCACACAAACTTACCACCACCACGAGTGCAAAAACCCAGGCGGTTCTCCCAACGTGATGTTTTTTTCCCATCGAATCTAGAAAGGAGAGAGCAGAGACAGCTTAGAGGAGCAGAGAGAAGGGATGGGCTAGGGGCTTCCCAGAGCCAAAAGGCTGTGAAGACCAACTAACAATAAATGCCAAAAGGTGATAAAAATTCAAAATGGTGGCCACAGTGGCTGCTCCAGAAAACAAAGGCTTTAAGAATAGTGAGGAGGAGGGGTGTCAAGAAATTGGATGATGGGGGGAGTTCCACTCACCTCCGACAAGAAGGTCTGTGCAGATTTCTGTGCTCCTACGTGCAGTAAATATTCGTAGACATATAAAGCTAACCTGGAAAGTGGGTAGCGGGCACAGAGAGAGAGAGGGAAAGCGTCAGACCACACCGGGCGCTCGCTCCTGGACCTTGCCAGTTGGCCTCCAAGCCTGTCCTCCAACCCTGTCCGTTCTGTCCCATTGTGGCCCCAACCAGAGGTGAGCAGCTAGCTCGGTCCTGCCTGAGGCCACGGGTACGAGCAGTTAGGGGGTGGGTACGAGGAAACACGTTTACTTCAAGCCGCGAGGGCTGGAGAGCAGCCCCCGAACTTGAACTTCCAAGTAGCGTCGGGACCAAACCCACTTAGGTCTCTCAAACTCGCAAGCAACCCAACCCCCGAGCCTCGCTCCTTTTCCCGATCCACTCCTTGCCACCGACCCACCCTCTCCCCACGTTTGAGAGTCCGGGGAGACTCAGTCCTGGACTCTGGAGTGCTCCGCGAGCTCTGGAGAGGGCAGCAAAGCGCCGCCCTCACCACCTCCCCCCAAAACAACTGTCCCCCAAGCCTAGGGCCAAGCCGGCGCCGCCGTCCCTGCCCAGCCCGGCGCCGGCGGCGAGGCCAAGGGCAGGGAAGGGAGAGCGCTCCCGGACGAACAAAGCCCCCGGCACTCACTCCTCACGCCGCGGGCGGACAAAAGGAGCCTTCGGGGCTGCAGAAGCCACGCGCCCCCTGCCCGCGCCCGGTGGGCAAAGTGCCGTCAGCGCGGCGAGCGCCCCGGCTGGAGCGAGCGCCCAGGCTCGCTTGCGGGACCTCGTCCATCCCTCACCGCGGGCCCCCGCGCCCGGCACGCCCCAAGGCCACCAAGTGCCCCCTCCCCCGGCGGCGCCCCCAGACCCCAACCTCCGCCGGCTCCCAACAATGGGCTCTCCCACGC
>NW_006798890.1:1581863-1582306 GCF_000442215.2 Lipotes vexillifer | reverse complement strand
GGGAAGGGGCCAAGCAGGCGGCGCCGGGGCCCGGGGCTCAGCAGCCCCCGCCCGCCCACCTGCCTCCCACCACCCGCCCGCAGCCCGGCAGCGGCGCGGCCGCCACTTGGAAAATAGGGCTTACTTTTCCCGAGCCTGCCCGTCCGAGGGCACCGCCGAGCCTTTGCCTTTGGCAAACATGGTTTTCAGAGAAGAAGGCGCCGAGCCTCGCCGCCGCCGCCGCCGCCGCCGCCGCTACCGCTCCGGCTGCTCCCGAGCTGCCCCCTCGCTCCCGGCCCCCTCCCCGGCGTTCGCTCGCTCGCTCGCTCGCTCGCGCTCTCCTCGCCGCGCTCCCCTCCCTCCCCCCCAGGCGCTGGCTCCGCGCTCTTTCCAGCTGTCAAAGCGTCAGCCCCGGCCGCGGCCCCATCGCCCTGGAACTCCTCCCGCGCCGGCTCGGCCTGGGG
>NW_006798890.1:1581542-1581834 GCF_000442215.2 Lipotes vexillifer | reverse complement strand
GCCCGCCCGGCTCCGCCTGCGCCTCCCTCAGCGCCTCCGGCACAGCCGCCGCCGCTGCCGCTGGTCTACTTGGAGCTCAACCGAACGTGGCTACCCGGGCGAGGGAGCAAGGCGGGCGTCAACGTCCCGTGATTGATAGGCGCCTCGGCCAATAGGCGCGCGGGGGCGGGGCCGGGGCGGCCCGGGAGGGACGCCCTGTCAGCGCCCGACCACGGCAGTCCCCGCTGCGGCCGCCACCGAGGAGCCGCTATTCCTGCTCCTGCGGGCCAACGGGGTGGGGGTGTTGGGGGGG
>NW_006798890.1:1575119-1581377 GCF_000442215.2 Lipotes vexillifer | reverse complement strand
CCTTTCCCTTATCTGCCCCTCCCCTCCCCCAGCCTCAGCCCTGCGCCGGCCCAGCCCTTATCTCCCCCTCCCCCTCGCCTGCCCTCCCCTTGGGCTCCGACCTCGGCCCCCTCCCCAGACTCCCACCCGTCCCCCCCTTGGCCGCCCCGCCCCCGGTCCTCCCTCTCGCCCAGTCTGGCTTCGGAGCGCCGGGCCCGGGGCTCCACGCTGAGAACTGGGCGGCTCGAGCCGGCGCCGAGGCGCGAGGCTGCTCCTTTACTAGATCATTAAAATACTTTGGAAAACCCCAAAGTGGAGTCGCGCGAAAATGGCCCTTGGACTGCTTTGGGGAGCCTGGGGGAAGGGACTGAGGACTTTGGCTAAGAGAACGGAGACTGATTGCTCCCAAATTTCCAAGGTCTGCCCGCCCTAGCAAGTTAGCCCCTCGGCTTCTCCACGAGAGATGGTGCCATTCCGGGGTAGGGGGGCGTCACCTGGGCGCCCCGCTACGCGGAATGCGCGCCACAGAGATCTGCGAACTTCAAATAAATGGAGCTAAATTGGGGAGCGGGGGACGAGAGTCAGGCGTGGGGGGAGGGGAAGCTTCCATTGTCAGTGACCCAGGTGTACAATGGGAAATTGAGGGGGGGTGGCTGGCAGAGTGACCCAGCTATTTGCTGCTGACTCCTTTTTGCCCACGGCGAGAACCCGAGGACACACTGAGTGTACCTCATTAGAGACTCTTTAAGACGGGAAACCAACCAAACGGGAAGACTCCCCCATTTTCAGACTGTTTTTAGAGCGCGGTTCTCTTTAAATGTGATAAAACACTGTCGGCACTGTCTCTTTAAAAGAGTCAAGCAGAAAAAGCTGTGTAAGCGCTGATTGGCTGCCTGTTTGGATACATCTTTAGGGGAGCCTTGAAACTGTTAGCCTAGGTTGATTTTTTTTTTTTTTTTTTAACAGCGCTGTTCCAATAAACAAGTAACGCCCCTCCCCCTAACATGCCTCGCACCAAACAATTAAAGGATAGGTCAGTGTCCTGGGGAAACACGTTTCAAGTAGGAAAACTCAGAACTAGATTCAACAAAATCAAGTATAATTCACTACCATTAAAGTTTGCTTATTTTGATTTGTCGAAGAGAGAAAAAGGGGCTTTAAAAAGAAATGCCCCGCAGCAAACGGATCTGCATTGGTTCAGGAAGGAGACTCTGGGTGCATTTTTGGAATAATGTTCTGCTCAGTGTAGCAGCCTCCCTAAATTAGAATACAGCCAGGCCCTACCACCGCTTCTGGACGCGCTGTGTTCTCTGTTGGGACCTAGCGCTGGAAGGGGAAGGGGGCAGAAAGAGGAAAACTGAACCCTAGTCTCTGATTGTCTGTGCTAGCTCCCAGTTTAAAGGTTGTTTTGTGAATGAGAGAAGCATGGAGGTTGGGAGGGAGTTGAAATACAACGATAGGGGAGAGAAGGAAATAATTACAGTTATTTTTTTCCCCCAGGCGGTTTAATTTAATAGGGCTAGCTTAAGGTACCTTAGAGCCCACACTAATTAAATTGGCCTGCTCATACCCTTCCCCTGGACTTCTATTTTTGATGGGCTAGGAATGGCCAGGAATGGCTTGTCAACAGCCTGACTCACAAGAAGCCTGACTCATCTTGGGTCTGCAAGGCCCACAAATTATGAGTGTCATGAGTGTGGGTTAGGTCCCAGCTCAAGGAAAACACTGCCCTTCTCTGGCCCTACTGCATCACAGATCTACCAAGTTGGCCATGCTGTGTCAGAGTTAGGGCTGCAACACAGGTATATCTGTTTGTGCATCATTTTCCTCATCTGTCAAATGGAAAGGGAGATCTTTAATATCTCTTGAGAGTCTGATGTTCTATGATGCTAAGATTTCCTTTCTATAGTTTTCTTTCCCCACACCCCACCCTGAAAAAAGGACGAGCACCTCCTTTCCGAGCAGGTGTGGCATGCATTTGGGGAACCTGTGCCAGGCTCTTTGTCCTTGTGGTCTTCCCTTTGCTGGGGCTTGACCCAGAATGTTGGTAGGTTCATGGTGGACCTAAAAGAGAGAGTGGGAGGGCCCAGGCAGAGCGAGAAGGGAGGGTGCCATAACCTCCCAGCCTGCTGGAGAGAGGGGAGCTGATGGGTTCCCAGGAAGTAGGACGACTGAGCAGTCCCAACTAGGTGTGCAGTTGCTAGCACAGTGATCCAAAATGCGGTCAGATCAGAAGCAAACACCCTACCCCAGAATGGCACTTTCTCTGGAGAAGCCAAGGGACTAACATGATAGGCAGGCAGACCTGAGAAATTTGGATGCAATCACTCTCTCTTCACTTACCCCAAGTCCCCCATCCATTCCCCCAGGCTATCTTTCCCCACTGGATCCCCCAATCCCCACCTTCCCCACCCCACCCCCACATCTTCTGGCCCGGAGTGCCTCCCACCCCAGCCCCCTTCTTTGCTCATTCTTTAAGGCTTGCATCCCCTCCAATGCCTCCTCCATAAAAACCTCCCGGCTTTTCACTCCTGGAGTAAAACCCATCCCTCTAACCCTCTGCTTGGTCTCATTTTGCTTGAACCTCCAGAATAGCTCTCCATTCATTCTGCCCATTGTTGTGGCCATTTGTTTACTGTCTGTCTCCCCAGCCAGAGGTGGTTGGGGGGCTGGGAAGGCAGGAACTAACTCTGAGTCATCTGTGTGTCTCCAGCACCCAGCACAGGTTCAGTACCTGTGTGCAGTTAGCACTCCATGCACACACCAGGGGCTACGGGGAACAAGAAAGGAAAAAGTGAGCTCATCCCCAAAGTAGCTCTGGGACGGGTAAGGAAATAAGAAATGCACACCAACAACAATAAGATTAGATAAGGCCACACCCCAGCTCAGCCCCACAGCCTAAACTATAGCAGCTTGCAACTACTGTACTTTCAGTTCCCAGAATACACCAAGCTATTTTACACATCCACCCTATACTCATTCTTTCTTCCTCTCCCTCTCTCTCTCTATTCCTCCCTCCCTCCCTTCTTCCCTCTTTCCTTTCCTTCCTTTTTTTTCTTTTAGGACATGTTTATTGAGCATCTACTATGTACCAAGCACTGTTCTAGGCACTGGGTAATAATCTAGGCAGAAATCCTTACGCCATGTTGCTTACACTGGTGTGAAATCCTCTGCCCTAAAGGCTCTTCCTGTGACAGACTTCTAATATTCTAAAATCCAGCTTGGGAAAGCCTTCCCAGGAAGCCATCTCTGGGCTCCTGGTCTGGGCTAGGAATCCCCTGGTGGCCCCTCTGCCTCTCCCTGACCATGACCTACTGCTGTTGGCCTCTGTGCATGGGTGTGGTCCTGTGTGCATTTCCCCCAAGGGAATGTGAGCGCCTCTCCTCCGGGTCAGGGAATGATCATCATTCACCTGTGGACCTCCAGTGCACAGCAACAGTGGTGAAAGGAACAGAACAAGTGAGTACCTGAGTGACCAGAATGTGGAGGGACAGGCAGGTGGAGTGGAAGAGGGGAAGGAGAGGTGAATTACAAGCTTAGGCTAAGATGACCACTCCACTCAGGTGCCAGAAACTGGGGGGCAGAAATCCTGGCCTCTGGGATCAGGTTGGTGGGGGCCAGGCCTCCAGAAGGTGGCACTTAAAGGAATGAGGCTTCAGGTCCATGGGCTCAACCCAGGAGGTTGTGCTTGCCAAGAATGACAGAGGATCCCTTTTCCTCTCCCTGGTTTGCAGCTCTGTTTCTGTGTTCCCCACAGCTGCTGGGAGTCTGGTGGCTGCCCCACTGTCCTCCACACCATGCCCAGGGACGTTCGAATGGATGCTGAGCATGCAGCCCATCCCCTTCCTGCCCGCTGGGTCCTGGGATTTTGAGGAGGCACCTCGGGTCAATACCTTGGGTAACTCTGCCCAGGGAGCTCAGGCCCAGGCTGGTCAGCCCCAGTTTTAGCAGAAGTTTCCTCAAGGGTGTTGGGCGCTTCCATGGGAGGAGTGCAAAATCCAGGGCCTGGAGACTTGGCTTCAGCCTGGCTCAGGGCCTCGCTGGTGGACCTTGGGCAGATGATATTCTCTCTCTGAGTCTGTCTGTGAAATGAGGATATTAAATAAGGGAACTGATGGGGAATCCTTTGCTGGGCTGTCCGTAAGTGTTGGCCGAGCCCACGGTTCTGACACCTCTGGACAATGTAGAGTCACTACTGTGAAGGTTGTGTGGAGGCTCTGAGGAGGTAGTAATTGGGGTAACATTTTGTAACTCGAAAAAGATGATTACTCCTGATGTTATAGCATAGCAGAGCCAGCAAACAGAGAGGTTCTCAGGAAGAAGGAAGAGGATTTAAGTTTAGAATCAAATGTGTTTTTACATCTTCTGATGATGCCTTCTGATGTCCTGAGCCACCTTGTAGCAAAATGGGTTTTAGGCAATTTCTTGGATGGGTTTAGTTCTGTCTAGAAAGTACCTACTATGTGCTGAGCCCTGAGCCAGAGACACTGACTGGGAAGTACAAAAATATACAAAGCAAGTTCGTACCAGGGATGGACGCTGACGCTCTGCCCCTTCCCTGGTTCCTGCTACACCTCCCTCACCTCCTGTCCAGAGTGCCCCAGCCTGGAGTTCATTCTCATGAACTCAAGGAGAAGGCTCCATGGAGGGTCTAGGTCCAGGCAGCTGAAGAGTGTGGTAGGTAACGGTCATCAGGACAAGGGTCATTTTGTCACTGGGAAGGGACAGCCCTCGCCCGAGGTGATGGTGGTTAGTAAGATGAACAAAGATGAGTAGATGAGAGCAGTGATTAACCAAAAGTTGATAGAAACTGGAGAAAGAGAACGCCTCAAAGAGTTGCTGAGAGCCAAATTAATTGAATGCGGCTGGAAGGATCAGTAGAAGGCACGCTGTAAAGAGGTAATGAAAGAAAAAGGACTAGAACACGTTACTGTTGATGACTTGGTGGCTGAAATCACACCAAAAGGCAGAGCCCTGGTACCTGACAGTGTAAAGAAGGAGCTCCTACAAAGAATAAGAACATTCCTTGCTCAGCATGCCAGACTTTTAGATTGAATTAGAGGGCTTCGCTGGTGGCGCAGTGGTTGAGAATCTGCCTGCCAATGCAGGGGACACGGGTTCGAGCCCTGGTCTGGGAAGATCCCACATGCCGCAGAGCAACTAAGCCCGTGCGCCACAACTACTGAGCCTGAGCTCTAGAGCCCGCGAGCCACAACTACTGAGCCCGCGAGCCACAACTACTGAAGCCTGCGCGCCTAGAACCCGTGCTCCTCAACGAGAGAAGCCACCACAATGAGAAGCCCATGCACCGCAACGAAAAGTATCCCCTGCTCGCTGCAACCAGAGAAAGCCCGCGTGCAGCAGCGAAGACCCAACGCAGCCAAAAATAAATTAATTAATTTTTAAAAAAAAGATTGAATGAGATTGTGTTGTTTTGCGGTTTTATTTCTGAAAGTAAAACTCTGTCCAGTCCCGTGACAGGGTTCCTGCCTGCCTCCTCCACCCTGCCTTGGACCAGCATGCCTCTGTTTTCACTCACCTGCCATACCTTTGCTTCTGCTATTCCCTTTTCCTGGGACACTTTCCCCCAGATCAAGGCTTCCCTCATTCCTTTACTGCCTGTAGGTCCTTGATCAAACATCACTGGAACCCTCCCTAAAGCACCTCTGTGGAATGGCTCCCGTCCCCACTCCTTATCCTGTTCTATTTTTCTCCATAGCAACCATTACCACCTGACGTATGTTTGTTTATTTTTTTCTTACCTATTTCCCTCATTAGAATTTAAGCACTGTGCATGGGAGTTTTGTTTCTGTTTTTGTTTTTGTTTTTGTTTTTTGCATGCATGGGAGTTTTATCCTCACTTTTAGAACAGGTTCTCAATAAAAATGTGTTAAATGTTGAATAAAATAATTCACTTGGGCTTCCCTCATGGCGCAGTGGTTAAGAATCCGCCTGCAGTGACATGGGTTCAATCCCTAGTCGGGGAAGATCCCACACGCTGCGGAGCAGCAAAGCCCACATGCCACAACTACTGAGCCCACGCACCACAGCTACTGAAGCCTGTGCACCTAGAGCCCGTGCTCCGCAACAGGAAGCCACTGCAATGAGAAGCCTGCGCACCGCAACGAAGAGTAGCCCCTGCTCCCCATAACTAGAGAAAGCCTGCGAGCAGCAGCGAAGACCCAACGCAGGCAAAAAAAAAAAAAAAAAGAGTAAGAAATATAATCCACCAATCTAATTAGGAAAATCTAATCTAATTGGGAGAATCATATGGTGCCC
>NW_006798890.1:1573552-1574787 GCF_000442215.2 Lipotes vexillifer | reverse complement strand
TTTGCAAGGCAGAAATAGAGACACAGATGTAGAGAACAAACGTATGGACACCAAGGGGGGAAAGTGGCGGGGGGGGGGTGTGGGGGGGGGGGGGAGGATGAAGTGGGAGGTGGTCAGAGAAAGCTGTAGGGGGCCAAGTTTGAGTGGGAGTTAGGCAGTGGGAGGCAGGTGTAGGATGTGTTTCAGACAGAAGGGATGACATTCATTAATTCATTCAGCTGACGCTGGACCATTCAGGGCCTTGGGTGTCATGCTAAGAAGTTTGGTCTTTGTCCTGCTGGCAGGGGCTTTAACCAGGGGGTAACCTATTTCTGCTTCAGAAAGAGCCCTCAGGGGGCCATTGTGGAAGAGCCAAGTGCGGAATGCAGCGAGGGACCCAGCTGCAGCTTCAGTGAGGGGTGCTAGGCCAGTGAGGTGGAGAGAAGCTGATGGATGGGAATCTCCTGGGCTCGGTAGCTGACAGGATGTGAGGGAGCCGAAAATGACTCCTATTCTTCTGGCGTGGGTGACGGGGCTGCCAGTCAGGGAGTCCAGGTGGGCGAGCAGGTCTGTGGGTGGGGGAGTATGAAGAGCGCAGTCTTGGATGTGATGAGTTTGAAAAGCCCATTGGGTGTCCAGATGGAGACATCCAGGAGACAGGTAGGTAATGAGCCTGGAGCCCCGGAGAGCAGCCTGCCCCAAAGATGTAGTTGGGAGAGTCATCAACATCTGGAATTTAGATTCAGACCTGGAAGGGTAGCTAAGGTGATCCAAGCATAACCTGTCAGGAAGAAGACTGGCGTGGTGCAAACAGTGCGGACCTCGGAGCATCTGCGGTCCCAATGCTCCAGAAACCCGCTCCTACCACAGTTTCTGGAATGCAGCTCTCTCCTGATTTCCTTCCTTCCCCTCTGACTGCTGTTCCTGTTATCCTCTGAAGGATTCTTTTTTCTCCAGCCTCCTCTCAAAATTTTATTAGTCAGGCTATTGCTAATCCAATGTTACATAACAAAGAGCCCCCTTATCTCAGTGGCTTATAATAAAAGCCGTTTATTTCTCACTCACAGGTCTGCAGTCAACTGGATGGCTCTACTTCAGGGTGCAGTTCAAACCTGCTCCATGGGTCTCCCCTGCCCGGACCCAGGCTAAGGGGCAGAGGCTGCCTGGCATGTTTTTTTTAGAGTGGGTGAAAAGAGCACCAGGGGCCAAGCCAACCCATGCAAGCATCGCATCTCCTCCCAAGTCACGTGGACACC
>NW_006798890.1:1569656-1573542 GCF_000442215.2 Lipotes vexillifer | reverse complement strand
AGGGAAAGGAAGAGTATGCCTCCCACAGAAAGGGGGTGGATGTTTGCTAAACAGAAACACTGTCTACCGCAAATGAGCATCTCTCAGGCTCTGTCCTTGACCTCTTTCTCGCTGGGCAAGTTCAGCCATGCACATGGCATGGACCACACCTAACCTCCATGACAATGACTCTTGAATCTGGCCCAGAGCTTTTTCTCAGCACCATGTCTGTGTAGTTACAAGGCGTTCCCACCTGGATGTTCCTCAGGTGCCTCAAAGTCCAAGTATCCAGAACTGCACTCCTTCTTTCTCCCTATCTGATTCCTGTTCAGCGCCTATTTCTGTACACCACACCAGCACCTAGCCAGTTACCTGGGCCAGAAACCTGAGTGGATCTCTGCTCCTTTTCTTCCTCACCCCCAGCCAATACCAGGGTTAGTCAGCTGTATCTAATAAGCACCCCACGTTCTGTCCGCTCCCCCCCAGCCCCTCCCTGCACTGTCATCACTGCAGTCGAGCCCCGGATTACAGCCCCCAGTGGATCTCCCTGCCTTCAGACTCTCCCCCAACCATCCGCCCTCTCCTTGACAGCCAGAGGGATGCGTTTAAGGCACAAATGTGGCCATGGCACCCTCCTGCTTAAAACTCCTCAGTGCTTAAAACTCTTAAAACTCTTCACCTCATGCAGGATGAAGCCCAAGGTCCTCAGTAAAAAGTTCAAGGTCCTAGGGCTTCCTTGGTGGCGCAGTGGTTGAGAATCTGCCTGCCAATGCAGGGGACACGGGTTCGTGCCCCGGTCCGGGAAGATCCCACATGCCACGGAGCGGCTGGGCCCGTGAGCCATGGCCGCTGAGCCTGCGCGTCAGGAGCCTGTGCTCCGCAACGGGAGAGGCCACAACAGTGACAGGCCCGCGTACCGCAAAAAAAAAAGTTCAAGGTCCTTCACGATCTGGTTCCTGTCTCCCTCTGCAGCCCGTCGCTTACCAGTGTCCTGGGCACCAGGGGTAGATGTGATCCCCGGGACTTTGCAGCCTATGGGGGCAGCAGACAACTCCACTGGTACTTATGATACAACATGGCAAGTATCACGACGGAGGATACAGGCATTTTACATATTGCAGTGGTGCTCAGCTGGTCTGGGGGGTCAGGGACGGTGGCCTGGAGGAGGTGGCCTTCCTTGGACCCTAATGGGAGTGGACAAGCGCTCTCAGGGAGAAGCTGGAGATGGAGCTCTGAGGAGCACCTGCAGGTCTGATGAAAGAGGAGCTGGTGAAGGAGGCTGAGGAGGCCTGTCCAGAGGGGCCAGTGGGGAAGAAGCCTGGGGAGGGGTGCCAGGGAAGACAGTGCTGCAGGGAGGTTGTTGAATGCCTGACAGTGGTTGAGTAGCAGAGTGCATGAACATGGCTTTCAGACAGCGCTCTGCAGAGGGCATGGTGGGCTGGTGAGAGCAGCTTTAGGGGAGCAATGGGGGCAGAAGCCAGATCGTGGCGATGGACACATGGGAGTGGAGACAATCAGTGCGGACTACTCTTTCAAGAAGTTTGGTTGTGAGGGGGTAAGAGACAGACTAGGACCTCTGGGTAAGGAGCTTTGCTGTGTTTGGGTTGAAGACAGGAGAGACTAGACCTGTATAAATGCTGATTGGAAGGATGGAGTAGAGTGGGAGAGGCCAGAGGTCCTGAGTGGAGGTCCAGGATGACGTTAGAGCAAAGTCCCTAAGAAGATGGTAAGGTAGCAGCCAACACAGATGGGAACCTCTCTGGGAATGGGATGAGGAGACTGGGCCTGGGGCCTCGAGGTACTTACCGTCTAGTGGAGGGGGCTTTGCAGAGGACCTAAGCTTGGAGCTGGGGCTTTGAAGGTTGAGTAGGAGTTTGCTAGGCAGCCCAGCAGTGGTAAAGGGATTCCAGGCAAGGGAGCAGCATGATGCCTAGGACAGCTAACAGGTCAGAGTGCCACAGTTGGTTAGGGAGTTTGAGGGGGTGGCATGGTGCAAGGAGCGGGCACCGGGGAGCTTTAGCACCTCCTGCACTGACTTTGTGAGAGCCTGGGAACTTGGGGCCCAGCATAGGCACCCGTGGACCCTGAAGGAAGCCAAGGACTGTGTCCTGTTCACCTCTGTGCTGCCCAGGACCTAGCTTACATATGTGTTGAGTGAATGAAGGATCTGTGCTCAGACAGAATGCATCCATCCTGAGGGTGAGTGTTGTGTAGACCACAGGCTTTCCTCATCTGAGTCATTCATGGCTCTGGGCCGGGGCACCCAGTGAGCATTCAGTCAATGTCCCTGGGAGCCACCACTCCCATGGGGTCAGCCCCTGGGGCGCTGAGGACTCCAGAGCCCACAGATGAAGGAGGGTGTGGTGGCTGCCCTCTTCCCCAGCTATCTGGGACACTCAGAGCAGAGCTCTCCAGCCCGTTCTCCCATTCTGAGCTCCGTTTCCACGGAAACAGACATCAGCAACTGTCAAAGTCCCGGCTTTCAAACACGGGTCTCTTCCAAAACTTACTCTCACATGATTCATAGACTCCACGGTGGTAGCAGCCCACCCTCCACCACTCTGTGACGAGGAGAGCCAGGCATCACGGGCAGAGCCAGACTCAAAAACGGAGCCCTGGCTCCCAGGTCAGCACTCTGTCCTTTGTCTAGCGCTGCCCCCACCCAGGAAGCCCAGCAGCCCTCCTGCCTCATTAGCCTGGGCCTCAGTTCACCCATCCATCCGTATAATGAGAAGCTAGTACCTGAAGTCCACACGTGCTTGCTGGGCATCTCAGGGTCAGACTGGGATCCTGACCCTAGAGCAGCCCGCAGTCTCCAAGGCTGATGTCACTGGAACCTGAGATCTGCTTCCTGCTCACTGAGGGCTGGGGACCTGCCCCCAAGCACACTGGGAGTGGGGAGGGGAGCACAGAGCAGGCTAGCGCGAGAAAGGCTTCTCGGCACTGTCCACTGGGCTGTGCCCTCTCCACCCTTGGAATGCTGTCCGTCCACCCACACTCCCAGCCTACACCTTCACGTCCCTCTGCTCTGTCTCTGTCTTGTGGTCCACTGCTCTCTCCATCTCTGCACTCCTATCCTCTGTGCTTCTGTCTCTGGGTCTCTCCATACAGTTGCCTCTTGGTCTTTCTGTGGGCTTCTCTGGGTTTTTACCTGTCTCTCTGGGTTTCTCTATTTCTCCCACTAGAGAGACCCACGAGGACAGGGTTTTTTGTTTTGTCCATTGTTGCATCCACAATGCCTAAGGCAGCACCTGGCACATAGTAGGTTCTCAGCAAACATTTGCCGAATGAATTATCTTTTTATATGTCTTTTTTTCTCTCTCTCTCTCCCTTGCTGCTTATCTTTTCCTCCTCTCTCTGTCCTCCCTTGGCCCAGCTACTGTTGTTGTGTTTCTTTTAATTTCTGCTTCTCTCTCTTTTTCTGTCTTTGTCTATCTCTTTTGCTCAGTCTCTCTCATTCTCTCTCTCCCTCTCTCCCTGTTCTGCCTCGCAGTTGCTGCCGGCCTCCCTCTCCCTCCCTCTCCCTCTCTCTCTCTCTCTCTCTTTCTCTCTCTCTCTCTCTCTCTCTCACACACACACACACACACACACACACACACACACACACACACATCTGTGGCATTCTTTCCCGTAAATGTTTCCTAGGTTGATGTGGGTTTAGGAAGTCTAACTTTAAGCCTTCGGCTTCAACCCTCAGAGAGCTGCCTGCACACATTCCCCCCACCCCCAATTACCATTATAAACAGGACCAGGCACTGGGGCAGCTGACAGCAAAACTGGGAAGTCAGCACTTTGTTTCTATCGCCTTCAGCTGGCTCCTGAGTCACTGTCTTCCTCTGCCCAGTGCCCCTCCTGACCAGTGAGACCCTCCCAGGGCCGAAAGACTGCCCCTCCCAGTAATCCGCTG
>NW_006798890.1:1557237-1569454 GCF_000442215.2 Lipotes vexillifer | reverse complement strand
TACGCCGCGGGAGGAAAAGTTTCTGAGGCAGCCACTCACTGCTCTGTGTGACCCTAGTCACCATCAGCCTTCCTCAGAGGCCTGTCTAAAAGTTTCTTCTTAGGGGCCTGGGGGAAGACAACGGTTTTGCCCCAGGAAGAGGTGTTTTAGGCCCCTAGAAGCATGAGGGAACAGCGTGTGGTGGGTTCAGAGAAAGAGGCTGTATACCCCTAGGTAACCAGCCTTGTAGACAGCCCCTACTTGAGAGATAGTGGGATGTGATGGAGGAACACCCCGTGGAGTCCCACAGTAGATCTGGTTCAACCTCAGCTCTACCCCTTCTTCTCTGTGTGGCCTTGGGCAAACTACTTGACCTCTCTGAGTCTCTGTTTCCTCATTTGGAGAATGCGGGTCAGGATACCATCCTTTTGGGGTGAGATTTAGAGTAAAGTATATAAAGCACTTCACATATAGCACATGCTCAGTGAATACCATTTCTAATTCTCTCTTAGGACACAGGATATGCCAAAAAAAAATGGAGTAAAGGTATATGAAATATGTGCTGTGTTGGGAGTAAAGGCCGGTCTTATATGGTTAAGAGCTCTAACTTTGGGGTGAGAGAGGCCTAAGTGTGAGGCCTCGTTCTGCCCCTTACTGCTGTGTCATTGACCTTCTGTAAGCCTGGGGTTCCTCATCTGTGAAATAGAAGTTGTCACACCAATTCTTTAGGCTTGTTGGAGGATTAAATAAGATAATAGCTATAAGTGCTTGGCCAAGTACCTGGCCTGCTGTGTGATCAGGAACTATTAGATGATACTAGTTTTCCAAATGTTAGCTCATTGACTGTCACAGCTGTTCTAAAAGTGGCTGTTATTTCACCTATTTCTGGGGAAGGAAGCTGGGTTTGGAGAGAAGGAGTGATTTACCAGGTGACCCAGAGGGCAGGAGGCAGCATGAGGACTGGAACCTGGGTATCCTGACTCCAGCCATTTTCTTGGCATCATCACCCCAAATTTAGAAGTTGAGCCCTAGCCCATAGGTCGTCCCTGAACAAGCTCAGGTGCTCACTCTTGCTAGGCAACGATGTGATTGCAAGAGGAAGCAAGCTATAGGAGCAAAACCCCTGCTCTGGGAGGCTAAATACCCAGCCTCATCCAGGACACCCCAAGCTCTTGAACTTGACATAGAACCACAAATAGTGGGAGAGCGGTGGGGAGATCCAGGAGCCAGGAGCAATGGAACATGTGAAGTCCTTTAGCAAAAGGGTGTCTTCTGATGTGAGTTCCAGGGAAGTGTTATTCATGAATGTGGTTCATCTTGTATAGCGACATGGAAACAAGAATAGTAGGTGTGGCACCCCACTGGCACTCCGAGGCCTCCTACGGAGGGAGGGAAGATATGGAGGCGTTTGCTTACAAGAATTATCCTGGGAGACAGTGAAAGGATGTCATGGCAGAAAACAAGGCCAGGCACACCTGGAGCCTACAGACTCCAGGACGGAGCCCCCCAAATGCCTTGGGGCTGGGTTCAAACCCAATGGATAGCCTGGATGGGAGGACCCAGCTCAGTCACAACATCTGGGTCACATATGCCCCATTCTATTCTCTACATAGGTCAATTCCGAGAGCAGCATGGGACTGCTAACCGAGCCATCTGCGGGTGAATGGAGGGTTCCTTCTGGAAAGAGAGTGGGAATAGAGATTACCAGCAGTGACTTTAGCTGATGAAAGTGCCTGATAACACTAATCCCCCCATTTAAAAAATTTTTTTTCAACTTGTCAGAGCTCTGAGTCACCCTCTAAGTGAAGGGATTCCCACGCCTAGGTGCTAGTTGGCTGGCAGATGCCAAAACAAATCAAAGACCCAGTAGCAAAGTGCTTGGCTAGGTTTGAGCAACGTGCTGGGGTGGTGTTGTAGGTGAGGCACTGTCACTTCTTGGGAAAGAACTGTCTTCAGAGCAGCAAGTTTCTCTACTAGGCATTTATTTATCCTCTGCCACTTTGCAAACATGATTCCAGCTCAAAAAGCTTGCAACGAAGGGATTGTGTTTGAGGTTAATTAAAGAGAGAAAAGAAAGCAGGACCAGGGAAATAAAAAGAGAATAAAAATGAATGATTCATCTGCTGGGACTGAGTACCAGATAAAGCTATAAGCTCCTCACTGGCCAAGGCAAAAAGGGAAACATCACTTACGGAGCTCTTGACACAAAGGGGATAGAAACTTCATTTGTTGAGTACAATCTGGTATTTTTAACATATATAGTATTATTTCCTCACCAATACCCTTGCCAATAAGCCATTGTTATTCCCATTTTCTGGGAAGGAGAGTGAATCTCAGACGTTGCAGTGGATACTGTGATGGTGCGTCACTGAGACGTCCTCTCCAGGACCAATGCACTCATCCCTCAGCTTTTGGGAATTTTGGCTGCCAGCAGCTCACAGCAGCATTCCTCCCTGGGAACTGGCTTTGGCTGCAGGGAGCTGCTTCTCCCAAAGTGACCCCCTCCCCCCTTCCCTTCAAGTAGAACTTCTCAGTCCTGCTCTTAGCGTCTAGAGGTCCCAAATGGGGTAACATTTCCATCGGGGACGCAGGAAGTGTCACAGTGAACTTCAAATATGGCTGCTGCCCGATTATTTTGAACTCCTTGACCTAAAGATCATCAGCAAGGAGAGGAATCCCCATCCTGGCAGAGGTGATTGACCCTGGTCATCAGGAGGAGGTATGGCTAAAGCAGAGGAGAACCTGTGTCATGCTCAGGTGATCCAGAGGGGCATCCTGTGTGTTACATGCCTGGCTTTCATGGTACATGAACAAGACAGGCAGAGTGTGGTAAGGTGGGGTTCAGACCCTTTATGGTTGAGGGTCTGGGTCTCCACCAGGAGACCAGAAGAGATATTAGCAGGTGAGGAGAATCCAGATCAGGTGGTAGAATAGTGATTGCTAGTATCAGTTGTAGTCTTGAGATCAACTTCCACAGCTGGTGCTGTAGTTCACCCTACTAACCTTCTCTTTCAAGTTTCCCAGGAAACAAACCCAACTGGAATCTTGGAGAAGTGATTCCCAAATGGGTCAAACTTCACGGAAGCAAATGGATCAGGACAGTGCAAGGGGACACTCTGTAGTGGACACTCTGGTCCCCACCTAGATCTCTTCTTTAAGGCTGACCCACCCATCCTAAGCTGCTTGGAATATTGCTGCAGGGGTCTTCACCCAATGGTCTGCCCCCTCCCAGCGGTGGCTAATGTGGAGCTGCCGTGCCCAGCTACCTTGCTTCAATTTGGGACACCTCTGAAGGGCCATCCCAGCTCCAGGGCTTTCTGTAGGATCAGCTGAGGCCTCAATTACAGCCACATTGCAAGTCAGCTTATACCTGTGACCAATCCTGCCTTCCTACCTTCCTTACCGGCATATCTTCCAAGAGCACTTTCCAATAAACCTTGAGCTACAACTCTCAAAGTCAGGGTCAGTCGGTTTGCAGAGAACCCAATCAAAAGCATGTTGGTGTAGTCGCTCAAGATATCAACCCAGATATACATATGCCCCCCTGTGTCATAGAGGCACTTTCTCAAAGGAAGCAAAAGTGTTCTTCCACTGAGTTGTAAAATTTTATTAAGTATTTAATCAAGAATCAAAAGTTTTAAAATGTGTATATGCTCTTTAGAAGAGGAATTTCCAGTTTTCTGAGTACTCTTGTTGTATAATCAACAACCTTAAACTTAGTGGTGTAAACAACAGCTGTTTTATCATATTCAGGGATTCTGTGGACCTTGGGCAGGGCACAGTAAGGATGGCCATCCTCTGTTCCATGGTGTCTGGGGACTCAGTTAGCAAGACTCCAACAACTGGGGCTAGAATATTCCAGAGGCTTCTTCTCTCACACATCTGGTGCCTAGGCTAGGATGACTCAAAAGTTAGGTTTGGCTAGGATTGTTGTGGCCTCTCTGTGTGACTTGGACATTTCACCATATGTCACCTGGGTTTCAAACGGGAGAGTCTTGAGAGGGTGCTTTCCAAATTTCTGAGGTGGAAGCTGGATGAATCTTTTTTTTTTTGGCTGCCTTGGGTCTTTGTTGTTGCGCGCGGGCTTGTGTTGCGCGCCGTCTTTCTCTAGTTGCGGTGAGCGGGGGCTACTCTTCGTTGCGGTGCATGGGCTTCTCATTGCGGTGGCTTCTCCTGTTGCAGAGTATGGGCTCTAGGCGCGTGGGCTCAGTAGTTGTGGAGCGCAGGCTCAGTAGTTGTGGTGCACGGGCTTAGCTGCTCTGCGGCATGTGGGATCTTCCCGGACCAGGACTCTAACCCGTATCCCCCGCATTGGCCAGCGGATTCTTAACCACTGTGCCACCAGGAAAGCCCAGCTGCATGAATCTTTATGACCTGGCCTCAGAAGTCAAATAGCATCACTTTTGCTGTATTCTAGTGGTTAAAGATACACAAGTTCTCCCAGATTTCAGGTGGGAGAACTTGATAGGAGGAGGAGGAGGATCAAAGAATTTGCAACCATTTGTTTTTTTAGACCACACACCACTTGTGGGGATTTATCACAGGGAACTATGGGATTTATCTTAGTGGCTAAGATTTATGTGAAAGGAAGTTTACCGCAACATTGTTTCTAATGCAGAAAAACTGGAAGCAATCTAAATGACCAAAGACTCACAGGGGTTGGTTAAATAATTTGTGGTACAGTGTGTCAATACTATGAAATACTATGTAGCTATTTTAAAAGACAATATAATATGATGGAAAGATTTTTATAAAGTATTGTTAAATGGAAAAATTTGGTTGTAGGGAGAATATATTGTAAAATACATTTTCATTTAAAGAATAGAGTTTTGGGGAGTTCCCTGGCGGTCCAGTGGTTAGGACTCTGTGCTGTCACTGCCGTGGGCCTGGGTTCAATCCCTGGTCGGGGAACTAATATCCCGCAAGCCGGATGGTATGGCCAAAAAAGAATAGAGTTTTTTAAATTACAGAAATATTCAACAAATTAATTGAGGTTTTCCTATGCCAACCCTGAGCTAGGCACTGGGGATACAGAGTAAATAAGAACTCGCTTCTTGCTGTGAAAGAGCTTACAGTCTGAGGGTGAGGATGGTAGCAGTGGTGGTGGTGATGGTGACAGACACATAAGAGGAAGAATGTTTCTATTTGGTGACTTTCCAGAGGAGATAACACTTGAGTTGGGTTTTGAAATAAATTGGCCAGACACATTAAGTGGGGAGGTGTTGTAGTCATGGAGGTTGACCCCCACCCCTGTCTCTTCCACCAATTATAACCTCATTTCTGTTGCTGATGATTGGTTTAGAAATGGTGTTTCCAATCCTGAACAATGTGAGGTGAGGGGGAGTCTGCTAGGGGGCTCCTAAGAAGAGTTTCCAACTGCCTAATAAAGAGACACTCGGCATGGTCTCTTTCTTCCTGTCAATGTTGTCATGTCTAGGAGTGAAGCATGAATCTACTGCCATCTTCTTCCAACCTGGAGAGGATTCTATTTTAGAATGAATCTACTCCCAAGGGTGGCAGAGAAATGAGGCCGAAAGAGCTGACTCCTCCACATTTTTGAGCTGCTAATTGTATAGTGCCTAGGACCCATCTTGCCTCCATGGCAAGTGAGAGAGGCATTTCCTGATTGTTTAAGCCAGTTTGAGTCAAGGTGTTCTGTTACTCGCAGCTGAAAGAATCCTCACTATTGCAGAAAAGCATTCTAGGCACCAGGACTAGATGAGAGAGAATGGCTTGTAGTTCAGTGTGGCTGTAGGCGAAGCTGTGTGGGAAGGAGGAACGGCAAGGGCTGACAACGGAGAGGCCAGTAGGGCCAGGTCATGACAAGATTGTGCCATGAGGTTTCCAAGACTTCATCCTGAGGGCAGTGGGGAGCTGGCCAAGAGTTTTTAGCAGTGAAGTGATGTGTTCAAATCTGTATCGTAGGAAAGTCACTCTAATAGGTAAGAACAATTTGCAGGAGGGAGAGAGATAGAGAGAGGGAGACAGAGAGAGTGTTAGGGTAGGGAGATCAGTTGGAAGACTTATGCAGGTGGGAAGAGACGATTGGGCAATGGCAGTGAGATAGTTGGAGAGCAGGAGAAAGTCAAGACACAGTAAGGAGGCAGAGTCGGGTACCAGGCTGGGTGATGAACTGGCTGTGGTGGACAAGAGAGGGGATGAGGCAACCTCCCAGGGCTCAGGCTTGGGCATCTGGGAGGATGGTGATACCATGTACTGAGAAGGCAATGCCAGAAGGTTTGTGTGGGTGTTTCCAAGCTTTGTTAAGAGCTCGGTTTAGACATAGTATGTACATGGTGCCTCAAGATACTAGTAGTGTAGGCAAGCTTACTAAAAAGGTCATCTCTTGCCTTTCTTCTTTCTTCTTTTTTTTTTTTTTTTGCGGTACACGGGCCTCTCACTGTTGTGGCCTCTCCCGTTGCGGAGCACAGGCTCCGGATGCGCAGGCTCAGCGGCCGTGGCTCATGGGCCCAGCCGCTCTGCGGCATGTGGGATCTTCCCGGACCGGGGCACGAACCCATGTCCCCTGCATCGGCAGGTGGACTCTCAACCACTGTGCCATCAGGGAAGCCCTCGCCTTTCTTTTGATAACCATCTTGCTTGGCTTTGGGAAACTATCCCTCTACCACTGGATAGAGTCTTGGGGGGGCTGCCATCATTCTGACCAAAGGATGGACCATGATCTAAGCCTGGACAATTAAATGCTTTCTTTGGAATCTGAACCTTGACCTGTCTCAAGCAAAGTAATCAATCATCCATCCCCCAATATGAGGTTTTGTCATAGTCTGGGCTCCCCTGAGCTTAGGGCCTGAGCAGGGCTTTTGTACAGGAAGTATATTTGGGAAGTGATTCCAAGGAGGAGGAGAGAGGAACTGGGGAAAGAAATCTGACCCAAAGGTCATCACGTTGGATGCTCCAGTCCACTGGAACCTTCTGAGGAGTGGAACGTGAGTCTCAGAACAGCCTGCAAGGGGGGTAAAGGGAGACACCCGTGTCCATTGACTCCTGACCCTACTGGGTAAAGATGTTCACCCCTGCATCCCTGGGTGGCCCCTGAGTGCGTGCCCACCAGGTTCCCACAGGCACCACAAGTGGCAGCCTGAGAGAAGCTTGGGGCAGGAAGTGAGAGGCTTTGGCGTATCTCATTTTGAGACGAAGCACTGTCAGTGCAAATTGGGTCAAAACCCTTGCAGAGAAGACCACAGTGGCAATAGAAGGGAGCCTGAGAGGATGTGAGCCAGGCAGAGAGATGTCGGATACACACCTCGGAGGGCTGCTGCTGGCTCCTGCTGCCGGGATCTCCAGAACTACACCCACGGTGTCCTCTCCAAGGCCTGATGGTCCACCTGCATGCCACATCATAGCCTACCAGTGGACTCCTTTCAGGCTCACTTTTGTCTATTTCTGTTGCTTAAGATTAAAAAAATGCTAATGGTTGCAACATGTGACATCACAGAGAGCAAACTCAAATACTGTCACAGAGCAAATAACAAGACATTTTCCTGTGGTGTTTCTTGAAATGTCCCTTGGTAAAGTTGGAGGGCTGAGGCATGTCTTCTGAGGGTGCTCCCTCCCACCCATTGTCCTCCCTGAATCCAAGAGAGCACTTGGACTCCTAAAGGGAGGGGTTCACACACTCTTGCCTTTCTCACCCATACTCCTGTCTGAGAACAGCAAAGACATACCTATGACTCATCAACAGCCCTGGCTGGGTGTGCTCCCAGGCTAAAAGAGGGTCCTTAGGGCTTCCCTGGTGGCACAGTGGTTGAGAGTCTGCCTGCCGATGCAGGGAACACGCGTTCGTGCCCCGGTCCGGGAGGATCCCACATGCCGTAGAGCGGCTGGGCCCGTGAGCCATGGCCGCTGAGCCTGTGCTCCGCAACGGGAGAGGCCACAGCAGTGAGAGGCCCGCGTACCGCAAAAAAAAAAAAAAAAGAGGGTCCTTAATGTACCACAAGTGAGAGAGGGCCTGCTTAGACCAAGGTGCCCACCCTGGGTGGGGGGGCACAGGATGGAATCACACTGTAATTAAAACATATGAATTTCTGTGTGTGTGTGTGTGTGTGTGTGTGTGTGTGTGTGTGTGTGTGTGTGTGATTTGCATATACATTAAGCCAGCTTTCTTCAGCAGAGATAGTACTGATGGTCACTGACCAGGTATCCCTTTTAGGGAACCATGACGAAAAGGCAGGGAGAGAACAGCAAGTAAAGACTTAAGAGTCTTGGAATAGAGACACTCCAAGCGGTGTGTTCATTTTTTCAGTCTATAAACATGAACTAAGCTTAGATATTAGGTACCTGTGTCTAATAAAGCTGACACAAATATAAAGTTTAATAGGAAATTATAAGAGCTAAAATAAAGAGATGTGTAATGTATCACAAGAAAGTGAATATTTTATTATGGGAAATCTGGAAAGACTGCCCAGAGGAGGAAGTGCTTGGGTGGGTCTTAAAGGATGAGGAGGAGTTTCCAGGCAGATGATGGGGGAACAGGGAATGGGAGACAAGCAATCAGCATAGCAAAATCACAGAGGTGTAAAGCAGCATGGCGCATAGGGGACACGGTGAAGAGTAATGGTGGCAGTTAGCTAGGAGGGTCGTACTTGATTCTACAGGAAAAAGGAAGCCACTGAGGATTTAATTTGGGAAATAATATTCCCGTATGCATGTTTTACATACTTTAAATAAAACATATGTGTGATGTAAAAAATAGTTCAAATAGTACAGAAAAAGTGAAAAGTAAAAGCCCTCCTTGTCCTTTCCTCCCACCTAAACCCCCTCAGTTAACCGTAACAGCTAATGGGTAGAAGTGTCTTGTGTATCCTGCCAAATATTTCTCTATACCTCAAATTATGTATATCTCCTTTCTATTTCTAACAAATGAATTCACGTTATATATAGTATTCTGTAGCTCGCTTTCTTCTCTTAGCAATATATCCTAGACATCTTTTCATATTACATTTAGGGACATCTCGGTCTTTTTAACAGCTTCATATTATTGCATAGCATAGGGGAACAAATTACCCTCCAAAATTACTATGCCCATTTATATAGTCGCTAAGTGTGTATGAACGTTCCAGTTAGCTTTCCTCCTTGTCAACATTCTAGCCATCTTTTGCATCTTGATGGATCTGATATCTCATTGGGATCTCATGGACTATCTTGACAATCTGGTATCTCATTGTTTTAATTTGCATTAATTAATTGAATTATAAGTAAGGGGCTCATTTTTTACTGTGTTTATTAACCATTTGTTTTTGTTTTTATGCAAACAACTTGTTCATATCCTTTATTTACTTTTATGTCTGTTAGTCATTAAATTATTAAAATTATTTATATTTTAATGAAATTAGACTTTTGTTTATAAATAAGTTATAATAGTGCATATATATTATATATATATATATATAATGTATATTAATTGTCTTATTTTTTTTTTTGTGGTACGCGGGCCTCTCACTGCTGTGGCCTCTCCCGTCGCGGAGCACAGGCTCCGGACGCGCAGGCTCAACGGCCATGGCTCACAGGCCCAGCCGCTCCGCGGCGTGTGGGATCTTCCCGGACCGGGGCACGAACCCGCGTCCCCTGCATTGGAAGGCGGACTCTCAACCACTGCGCCACCAGGGAAGCCCTATTAATTGTCTTTTGACTTTGTTTACAGAGTTTTTGCCAGATGGAAATTTTAATTTTTTTATGTTCTCAAATTTATTATTTTTTTTCCTAACAGCTTCTAGGTTAGTGTCATGCCTGAAAGTCTTTGCCCTCCCTAGGTTATGAAATAATTCATCCATGTTTTCCTCTAGCACTTTTTCGATTTCATCATTTATGTTAAAATCTTTTTAAAAAAATTTATTTATTTGGTTGCACCAAGTCTTAGTTGTGGCAGGTGGGATCCTTAGTTGCGGCTTGCAGCCTCCTTAGTTGCGGCTCCTGGGCTCCTTTGTTGCAGCTCACCAGCTCCTTAGTTACAGCACATGGGCTCCTTAGTTGCGGCATGCATGTGGGATCTAGTTCCCTGACCAGGGATCAAACCCAGGCCCCCTGCATTGGGAGCGTGGAGTCTTATCTACTGCACCAGCAGGGAAGTCCCTATGTTAAAATCTTGATTCTATCTGGAATTTAATTTAGATGTGTTTATTCCTGAGCGCACACTTTGCTAGCAACTTGCTCTCTTCATGGTCTTGTATATTCCTAGCTACTTCTTCCATTTGTTTGATTATGTTTGGATTTTCTTAACCAAGAGAGAGTCTTCTATTTCCAACCTAGAGGAGAGGCTTGGAGTGAGGACCTGTGACCAAACTGCAGGTGATAAAGACAAAAGTAATAGGAAATTCTGAAACCTGCTGTCCTGTTGGTATCTGAGACCTTTCACATTCTACACAAGAAGGGTAAGTGCAAATATGGACACTTGTTATGTCATGGAAATGGGGGATGGGTGGGCAGGTGAGTAAAATAGTGACTTGTGCTAGTGAGGATGTGGTGGCCAGGACACTCTCAGGCTCACGGCTGCTGCTGGGACTGTCCCTGGGAACAGCCCTTCTGGAGAGCAGGGTGGCAGACAATTCCTGTTCCTTGACCCAGTAAGTCTGCTTCTGGGGATTAACTCAAACAGATAACCAGAGAAACCAGCTTTCACATACTAGAGAGTTTATCATAACAAAATGAATAAGAAAGAAACATTGAAATAGTTGTAATAGCCAGAGGTTATGGTGAGATAAAAGTAATAATGCTTCAGCCATATCAGAGAATATTTTGCAGCCATTAACAATCATGTTTTAAAGAAAGAGTCAATGTCATGGGGAACGTTTATAATATAACTTTAAGTGAAAAATATAAAATCTAAACTACTTATATAATATGAGACAATTTTTTCCTCAAATTATGTGTGTGTGAGGTGTGTGTCTGTGTGTTATGTATCCACCAGTTAGTAGCTCTGAATAAGGGAGCAAGTCGCTTATCCTCTCTAAGGGTCAGTTTTATCCTCTGCAAAATGGGGCACTTGTGGTTCTTATCTCATGGGGTTGCTATAGGGATTAAATAAGACTGAATAACAACAAAACATGAAAATTAATTAAAGACCAAAAAGTAATATCTTAAAATGCCAACCATAGCAGGGTTACAGATGCTGTGATTCTTTTTCTTTACAATATTTTGGTATTTTCAAATTTTCTAAAATGGCATAATATAACTTGGAAATAAGGAGATGTGTTTAGGTAAGTGAGTAAACTATTACTGTTGTTCTTTCAACAACAAGCTATATGGCTTGAATGTAAACAATTGAATTTTTTAAACAGAAAATACAGGGAATTCCCTGGCGGTCCAGTGGTTAGGACTCCATGCTTCCACTGCTGGGGTCCTGGGTTCAATCCCTGGTCAGGGAACTAAGATCCTACAAACTGTGCAACATGGCCAAAAAACAAAAACAAAGATAAACAGAAAATACATTCTAATTGTCAAAAAATTAAAGGCATAAAACTGGGCAGATATGAAGAAAGTAAATCTTCTGCCCAGTCCTGTCCCACAGGCACCCAGGGACTCTCTGTGGTGACCCCAGTATCACCAGTTTAATTGCTTTTTCCTAATGTGACTTTTGAAAAATAAAAAGATTCCCACACGTAGTGACTTAATCTGGATTTGACAGCAACCTAACTCGAAGTGGCTTAAGCAAAGTAGGGAATTTTTTGGCTCATGTAGCTGAAAAGCCCAGGGGTGGCTCTGGCAGCAGGCTTGGCTGGGTCCAGGCCCTCAAACACCACCATTAGCATGTGTTTCTAACTCTTGGCTTTGCTTCCTTTGATGTCAGCTTCATTTTCAGACAGGCTCTTCCTAAAAAGCCTCCAGGATGGCCATTGATGGTTCCAGCTTGGTAAGTCCCACAGCAAAGCAGCATTCCCTTCTGGTAGCTCTGCCAAGAATCCCAGATTTTCCTCTCATTGGGTCTGTTGTGGATCAAGTGACCACCTCAGGCCCCCATCTCTGTGCTCAAAGGCCACAGAGTGCTCTAATCAGCCAGGCAGCGTGAGGTCAGCCTCATCAAAACCAAGAGGAAGGTGGAGCGAGTTCCTCCAAAAGGAAAAGCAGGCTTTGCCACCAAAGAAGGGGAATGAAAGCTAAACGGGCAGAGTAAGATATGTGGCCACTACCCTACCCTAGTGCTTCTAGAAGAATAGTCCATTTGCTAAGCAAGTTATCCTCTCCTTTTCAGAGATCCATGTAAAAAGGGAGGTTTCTGCATTCC
>NW_006798890.1:1554334-1557193 GCF_000442215.2 Lipotes vexillifer | reverse complement strand
CTGCTAGTGGCTTCACATGTGCATGGTGTAACTATCCCTGGGATGCCTGGTTGTTGCTAAGTCTTCTGCCCAGCTACTCACATGGACTTTGCTTCACCCTGGAGAGTTAGCTTCTTAAGGTACTTTTTGTATTTCAGTGTATTCAATAAGCATTTTAAAAAACACCAAAAGGGAGGTCTTCCCTGGTGGCACAGTGGTTAAGAATCAGCCTGCCAATGCAGGGGACATGGGTTCGATTCCTGGTCCGGAACGATCCCACGTGCTGCAGAGCAACTAAGCCCGCGCACCACAAGTACTGAGCCCACGCACCACAACTACTGAAGCCTGTGGGCCTAGAGCCCATGCTCCGCAACAAGAGAAGCCACTGCAATGAGAAGCCTGCCTACTGCAATGAAGAGTAGCCCTCACTCAATGCACCTAGAGAAAGCCCACATGCAGCAATGAAGACCCAAGGCAGCCATAAATAAGTACATAAATAAATTTATAAAAAAAAAATTTAGCAAAGTTTCGAGATACAAAAATAATTATATTTTTATACAGTAGCAACAAACAATTAGAAAATGAAATTTGAAAATATAATTTATAATAACATCAAAAAGCATGAAATACCTAAGAATAAATGCAATAACATATGTGCAAAACCTTTACTCTGAAACTTTAAATCAGTGCTTCAGAAAGTAAAAGAAGACCTAAATAAATGGAAGGATATGCCATGTTCATAGATTGGAAGACTTAGGGCTTGTTTTTCTTTTATTGTGGTGATAGGACTACAGCAAGGGGACAGTGAATGTTTCATTCCTATTCCTATGAGGCATTCAAATAGGAATAATTCTCATATCAATGATAAGCAGCTTTATTGCTAAGAACTGCCATGGAACGTGCCAGGGGATCACCCCATTTTTAATGAGGTCCATATATGGAGATGCTCTCACTAACTCAGTGACAGTAGGGTATACAGTTTGAGTTCTATCTTTAGCTGTGGCATTGAATGGTTGAGCTGTCCACCTGCTCTGTCTCCAACTTCATTCCTTACTTTGATGAACTGGTCAGATTGCAGAATTAGGAGTGAAGGCAATGGCAGAGATTAAAGTGAAAACCTCTGAGATGTAAAGTGACTTGGATTCTATCCATCCATTCATTCATTCATTCAATATAAGGTGTTGAACCTCATATTAAACACTTACCATATACTATGCATTTTACTAAGTATTAGGATACAAAGATGACTTGGTAGCCCAAGAGATCACCTCTTGGGGAATTCTGTGGTGGTCCAGTGTTTAGGACTCCTTGCTCTCACCGCTGAGGGTCTGGGTTCAATCCCTGGTCAGGGAACTACAATCCCACAAGTCATGTTGCACGGCCAAGAAAAACAAAAAGGGATCACCTCTTAAGGAAGATACAGACATCTAATCAGTTTACTATGCAGTCTACTAAGTTTATACACAATATCAGTATACCTAAATGTATAGAAAGTACAATGAAAGTTCAGAAGGAGCAGCATCTAAGTTGGCCCGAGGGCCAGATGGAGTTTAAAGGAATAGAGAGTTGTCAGGTGAATGGCTGGGGATTTCAGTATTGTTAAGGTGCTGATTCTTCTCAGACTGACCTGTAGATTCAATGTAATTCCAATAAAAAATTGAACAGGTTTTTAAAATGTAACACTGATTCTAAAATTTATATGAAAATGCAAAGAACCTAAACAGACAGTGCAATTTTGGAGAAGAACAAAACTTGAGGACTTAGACTACCATACATAAAAACTCATTATAAAACTTTAATGATTAACACAATATATTATTGGCACAGAGTAGACAAGCAGACCAATGATACAGAACAGAGAACTCAGAAATAGGCTTATACATACATGAACACTTGACTTATGACAAAAGGGCCATGACAATTCATTAGAAGAAAAGGGGTATTAAAAAGAAACAAACTGGTGCTAGGACTTCCCTGGTGTCGCAGTGGTTAAGAATCCTCCTGCCAATGCAGGGGACACGGGTTGGAGCCCTGGTCCGGGCAGATCCCACATGCCTCGGAGCAACTAAACTCGCACCACAACTACTGAGCCTGAGTGCCACAACTCCTGAAGCTCACACACCTCGAGCTCATGCTCCGCAACAAGAGAAGCTACTACAATGAGAAGCCCATGCACCGCAACAAAGCGTAGCCCCTGCTCACCGCAACTAGAGAAAGCCCGCGCGCAGCAACGAAGACCCAATGCAGCCAGAAATAAATAAATAAATTTTTTTTTAAAAAAAGAATATTCATAGCATTATTTATAATAACCAAAGACTGGAAATGACCCAAATGTCTATTAACAGTAGACTAGATAAATAAAATATAGTGTGTGTGTATATATATGTACATATAGAGAGAGTGAAATATTATATAGCCATGAGGAAGAACAGGCAATTGCTACATGTAGCAACACTTATGAATCCCTTGGATATGATGTTGGGCAAAAGAAGCCAGGCACAAACAAGTACATACTATATGATTCCATTTATATGGAGTTCCAAAACGGACAAAATGAATATGTGGTGACAGAGATCAAAATAGTGGTTACTCTCTAGGTGATACGGCTGGGAGGCACATGAAAGAGCCTTCTGGGCACTGGAAATGTTCTGAATCTTGATATGAGTGTTGGTTATAATTCATTAAGAATTGCACTTAAGATTTGGACAATCTACTGTTTGTAAGTAGACTAAAAAAAACCCCACAAAACATAAAAAAGTTTAAAGCGTCAGTGTTCATTAACGTCTCCCCATTGCTTACAGGAGGAAATCCAGATTTTTCTTCAGAGCACTGATCCCAACAGCAATTAGTTCCTTGTTTGGCTTCTACTCATCCCCAGCC
>NW_006798890.1:1546221-1553541 GCF_000442215.2 Lipotes vexillifer | reverse complement strand
CACCCCCGGCAGACGGTAAGCATTGTGAGGTCAGAACCATGGCTGTACTTTTCACTGCTGTAATCCCAACTCCTAGCACAGTCCCCAGCAAAGAGCAGATGCCCAATCAATACATATTTTAGATAAACGAATGGATGAGTAGTGGCTTTATCTTGTTCCAATAGCAACACTTCTGAGTTGCAACACTTCTGTTGCTCAGAACCTCCCCGCCCCCCCAGAGGTTTCTGGAAGTTTCCCAGCACTGCCCAGTCCTGGCCAGTAGCTTACTCCTGCCCGTCATAGTTAAACCACCAGCGGCTCTCACCTGGACCCTCCCACAGCTTCCCAACTGCTCGCCCCGCCCACCTCCCTGCCCTCCCCTTCTCCACCCAGAAGCCTGGGTAGTGTTAATAGGTAATTATCAGATCGCTCTCTTCTTAAAGCCCTCCCGGGGTGACCCTTTACACTTAGGATAAAGTCCCACGGTTCACAAGGCCCTTCTGGACTGGCCTTTGCCTGCCTCTCTGACTGCTGTCCTGTGACGCCCCCTTCACTCAGGCACGCTGGCCACGCTCCTTCTGCGCCTCAGTCAGGCTAAGCTCGCTTCTGCCTCAGGGAGTTTGCACTTGTGCCCTCTGTCTGGAATGTTCTTCCTCCAGATCTTGGCCCACCTGGTGGATACTGAGGTGTGCCCCCCATGTCTCCCTTCGGGGCTGAGGTCCTCATTCCCCCAGCTGCTGAGAGTGTTGCTGGCAGCAGCTGTCAGTTGAAACTCCGGTAATGACTCTCTGCTGAAGACAGCTGGCTTGCTCAAAGTCTTGCCCCTTCCTGGGGTCAGTTACCCAGTGGCTGGTCGGTGTGAGGGTACAAAGGCCGGTCCTGGTTGCCTGGAGCTGGGACAACTCTTAAAGGCTATCCTTGCTCCTTGATCCATGGGGTGAGCGGAGGCCTTTGCTGTGACTACAGCGTAGCCCAGCTTCTCCCTTAAATCTGCACTGCCTCCCTCCCTGGCCCATAGATGTCCAGCCTTGAGCAACCCAACAAGCTGCCTGAATGCAAATCTCCATCTCAGCATCTGCTTTCGGGAGTCTGATCTGAGCCACCTGGTGGGCATCTCATCAGCATTCCAGTTTCAGCTAAGCATCCTCCCTGGCCAACATGGGCAATGCTGCCCCGATCTGTCACCCTACCCTATTTTATTTTTTATCACCTTTTGAAACTACCTCTTATTTTTGTTCATTTATCTGTTGTCTCTCTTCCCCACTAGAGCATTCATTTCCACAAAAGCTGCTGTCTTGTCCTCACAGTGTCCCCATGTGCCGATGACAGTGCCTGGTGCATAGTTGATGCTCACTAAATATTTGTGGACTGAACATATGTGGGCAGAGGAGTGAGTGGGTGAAGGAATGAATGATTCTGTGAGTGATGCCTGCCTTTCCTGCTCTCTCCTGCCCTGCCCCGCCCCCACGCCCTGGAGTCCCTGAGCCAGGCTGCAGCCCCCTCCCCCATGTGACCCCGGCTGAGCTTGGGGCCTCCTGGGAGGATGGAGCCTGCAGCCGTCTTGGCTGCTTGCCCTGTATTGATCAAAGCTGGGAGGCCTGCTGGCTGAGGTCTGTCCCAGCCCGTGGGGGTGGGGGAGTGGGAGGGGGTTTCTGGCTGAGTTTCGAGCAGGGCTTGCCTGGGGCAGAGCAGTGCTGGCTGAAGATCCATCTCCTGACAGCACCCTTTCCCCACACCTCTCAGGTGGACGGCTGGGCAGGAGAGTGGGTGGACAGAGGCAGGGCTGCGGCGGGGCTTGGCCAATGAAGGCTCCTGGCCTCCTGCAAAGGTGCACATTTGATCTCACATCACTGTTTATGGAGATCCTACTATGCACCCTCTCTTGGGACCAAGGAGTGGACACTTATAGAGACTTGTTGAGCACCCCCTGAGCGAGCAGAGAGCGCTGTGCAGGACCCAGGGGTGAGGTTCTCAGTGAGCTCACATTCCAGTGGGAGTCATACTTGTAACAGCTCACTGTAATCCAGGGCACAGAAAAGGAAATGCTGAGTGAGGGGAGGTGCCAGGGAAGAAGCCCAAGGATGGTCCCTCCCTTCAGAGTCCTGACTTGAGAATGAACAATGGAGATAATTCCCATGTGGCCAAAAGGGACCTTTATCCAGAGAGGAGAAGTGACTGGCCCATGGTCACAGGGCTGTTAGCAGTTAAGCTGGGGCTGAAGCCCAGTCTCCTACCCTGTAGGTGGACTCAAGGAGCAGGATATTCTGGCATCCTCAGTCCTCTGCATGTACCGAGCACCTCCTCTGGGCCAAGCCAGGTGATGGGTGCTGGAAATGATATGGGAAGGGATGGGGCACCCACCCTAATCTCAGGAGCTCACAGCCCAGGCAAGAGTGCACACACATGCATGTACACAAATGCACACACACCAATAATTCAAACTCATTCCATGATGAAGGTACGCAAAGCTAGGAAACTGGATGGCAGAGGAGGAGTTCATTAACTGCATCAGAGATAATCTGAGAAGCCCTCATAGACAAGGTGGTCCTTGAACTGTGTCATAAAGATGGGTGAGTTTTAAAAAGCAGGAGATATTGGGAAGAGGCAGGGCAGCCCAGGCCTGGGGCATGGCATGAGGAAAGGCATGGAGGCTGCTATCTTCTGCTGCCTGTGCAAAGGCAGTAGCCCCCTTCCAGGTCTTCAGACTCCAGACTCCTCACCGTTCTACGCATACACCATACCACTGCCAGAGTGAGTGCTCTGAAATACGACTCTTAGTATATGCCACTGTGCTGCTCAAAGCCCATCAGTAGCCCTCCACTGTCCTCTGGATAATGTCCTGTCATTATAGAACTTGAGTGCTAGAGGTCACTTCAGGCATCCTGTGTCCACTCACACCCATTTTACAGAGAAGTAAACTAAGGCCCAGAGAAGCTCATCCAGCAAGTCAGGGCCCAAGCCGGAACTAAAATAGTGCCCTTCTAAACCCTAGGCAGGGCGCTTTCCCTGTCACCTCACCCTCTTCCCTTCCCCTACCACCCAGCTGATATTTAAGGAACCTAAGAAAGTTTGGGCATCCTCATCACTGGCGAAAGTCTCAGAATATCATCTGATCACAATATCACTTAACTCAGGCCCGCATTTTACAGATGAGCAAATTGAGGCCAGGAAGGCAAGAATTGAATCATTGTGACTCATCAGCTTCGTGGTTCATAAAATCTTGCATAAAGATTCTCACTTAACTCTCACAACTCTGGAAAGTAGACTGGGTTAAAAAGTTATCGTGCCCATCTGATAGATGAGGAAATTGAGTCCCAGAGAGCCAAGCAATGGCTCAAGGTCACACGGTGGCTTCATCTGTTCATTCTGCATGTATACACCGTGCATTCGCTCTGTGGTAGACCCGATGCTGGGGACAAGCAGGCTCAGGACCATTCTGTTCTCTGGGTGCTCACAGCCTACGTGGTGATTCCGACAGGCTGCAGCTGCGGTACCCTGCAATGAACACCAGCATAGGAAGCCCAGGACCTGGGAAGCCCATGGCAAGACTTTGGGGGCGGGGGCAGGTGGGAGGTAGTCTTTCGGGGGAATTCAGGGTGGGAGCAGAGAGAGAGGGAGTTCCAGGCAGGGCCCTGGCCAGCCTCATGCTTCCCTCCTGCCAACTCCAGCTCCTTCCTGGAGGATTTAAGACTGTGTAGAGCAGTTGTTTTAAATTTCCGGGCAGGGGTCTGCAGGGGGGGAGGGGGCTGCAGGCTGTCTGGGGTGCGGGCTGCTATTTCCCAGGGCCCTTTGTGGGATGCAGCTCTCCAGGCTGGAGGCTCCCACAATTGCTTCCAGCTGGGCTGTCAGCCAGCCTGGAGGAGCTGGAGGTAGGTGAAGGGGAGGGGGCAAGAGAGGAGCAGGGCAGCATGAGGGCTCTCCTCCAGCCCCGTGCCCCCTTGCCTCCCTGGGTGGCTGCTCTTGCAGGGGTATCAGGCCTGGCTGGGCATCCTAGAACATAAATGTATCTATGAACTGGGAATCCATCCAGCCTGGACGTTTCTGAGCTTTATGGCCTTTACGCACTTAATCTTTCATTTCCTCTTCCCTGCTTCATCTCCCCACTCACTTCCCCTCTTTCCCGGGAAGAATTGCTCCATTCCCCCTCCCCCCTGGCGTGTTGAGGCTCCTCGGGCCCCTTTGTCAGAAGGTACCTGTGTGTGCAGCTGTCGCTTGGTCTCTGTCTGGGCCCCCACCATTCATTCCCTTTACTACAGCAGTGGTGAGCAAATACCGCCGGGTATAAAATCCCCCCTTAGCTACTCAGCACCCAGAGGACAAACTCTTAAGCCAGGCAGCCAAGACCCTCCAGCCTCCACTTTCTGCTCCCCTCCGGCAAACCCCAAGCTCCACCCAAAGGAACAGCAGCAAGTTGTGTCAGTGCCTCTCCGTTGCTCATTGGGTCCCTCGACCAGAATATCCATCGCCCATCTCTCTCCACTGGGCTCCGTGCTCAGGCATCACTTCCAGACACCAGCTCCCAGGGCGGGTCGGGGCCTGTCCCCTGTGTGCCTTATTTTCTGTAAAAGGAGAACACTATTCGGTTTGTTTGTCTCTCAAGCCTATTGATAGATAAAGGGGCGGGGGTAGCTTTGGAGGTCTTTACAGGACTGTATCCGTTTGAGGGAAGGGAGGCTAGTTCTCCTCTACCATTTGGCAGTGGGGATGGGGGGTGGGTGGTCCTATTTTCATGGAAACATATTGCTTTTACCTTAAAAGTCATTTTGTGACTCTTGCCGGTGGAATCCTAGGACTAGATTCTGGGGGCATGACTTGTCTTTGGTATTCCAGCACCTGGCCAGGGTCTGGCTAAGGAAATCTCTCATGTGAGAGATCCTCCAGTTCCTTCTCTTCTTTTATACAAGGGAGACCAAGGCCCAGAGAGGGAAAGGAACTCACCCAAGGTCACACAGCAAATCAAGGCAGGGTTGGGACCATTTCCTTTAAAAGATACTAAAAAAACTGTTTAATGGAAAGAGCCCTTGGGTGGGAGCCAGGGGAAGAGTAGGTTTTAGCCCCAGTTTAGGCCCCTCTCCAATCCCAAACAAGTCATATGCCGGTAATCTCCTTGGACACCTCTCCTGTCCCCCTCCCCCACTTGGTTTCCTTCCTGCCAGTTCTGATGGTGGGGGTGGGGAATACTTTCTGAGAGCAGACTGCTCCTTTAAGGACCCTCCCTCCCTCCCTCCCTCTCCTCTAGACTCTTGGGAGAGCTGGGCCAGGACTTGGGTGGGGGCGGGGTGGGGGGGGTACTTGGGGGAAGTGGGGAGGCGGCAGGTCCCAGCTGCAAGGCCTGGTAGGTCCTACACTCAGAGAATGAGTCTGCACAGGACAAAGAATGTCAAATGTCCCTTTTGTTCTGGGGGTAGGGTGGGACTAGAGCCTGGGCCAGCATGGGGAAGGACAGAGCAGGATGGATGTGTACAGGCCAGGACTGCATAAGTTCTCTGAGGGCCCAAGAGCGTGAAAGGTCAGACAAATGAGTCTCTAGTCTGCCCTCCCAGGTCCAAGAGCGCTTTGGCCTCTTGTGGGGGGAAAGCCACTTGCCTGGTCCCATAGCAAGGAGGTGGGAACTTGGTAGGCCTGGGTCCCACACATCACAGTCACTAGGCTTTCTCACTGGGCTCTCTCCACCCCTCGCCCACCAGCTGTGGATCCCTCAAAGGTGCTGAGCACTGTGCTCTCCCAATGTTCCCAAACCCCCAGGTAATGGTCTCATCACTCCATCTCACAGGGGTGGGCAGTGATGGTCAAGGAGGGCAGTGACTTGTCCCTGGCCACTCAACTAGGAAAGAGCAGAACCAGGATTTGAAATCAAGTCCAGTTCCAAAGCCCAGGAACATATCCCCTTTCCCTTGAGGGCAAAGGTCACTCCAGGACAGATTTTAACTGGACAAAGGGATCTTCCGAAATGTGAAGTAACTTGCCTCGGGTCACCGAGCCTGTTTGGGACAGGGACTGGCCAGTCCAGCCCTCCTGCCTGCTCAGACTGGCTTCAGACCCGAAAGACCTAAGCCGCACAGCCTCAGGATGTGGGAGCCTCTCTTCTTCCTTGGGGTCATTTGAAGCACCTGGGTTTCACCTTGGAAACCTAGGCTGAAGCCTGGCTCCTTATCAGCTGTGTGTCTGTCACAATGTCGAGGCTCTTGGAGGCTGAGTTTGCTCCCCTGTCAATAGGTTCTGCCATGTTGGGTGGTTGGAGCCCTAGGAGACCGTGGCGGCAATGGTGAGCTGCGTTGACCGGGGTTCCCTGGAGGCCAACTCCCTCCTTCCCTTCCTTTCTTCCTCCCTCCCTGCCTCCTCTTGCCTCTTTGGTCTTGAGATCAGATCAGGCCTGACTGATGGGCCACAGGAAGCTAGTTCAGCAGCGGCTGGGAGACATGGGCCGGGGAGCAGGAACCGGAGGAGGAGGTGGCACGAGAGAGCCTTGTCTTCAGATTCCTGTTCAGAGGCAAGAATTCATTTCATGGCGGCTCATAGCTCTTGAGTTATTCACTGCTGTCTCACCCCCCAGAACCCCAGACTGTCCTGGAAGGGAGCGTCCCCCTCCTTGCCCCAAAGTGTCCTTGGGAAGGCCCTGTCCAAGCACTAGATGAGAGGGTCCTAGAGCTGGGCGGCCCCGGGGCCTGCCAGGAATTCCCCACCTCTTGGGTCCACCGCTCAAAAGGGGACTGAAATGGCGGTGGGGGATGAGCTTGTCTTGAAGCCAGTGAGCACCCTGTTCTCACTCAAGCTGCGTGTTTATTTGGGGTGGCCTGGGGAGTCCAGAGGGGATTGTGGGAGCTCTAAGGCTGCGAAAGGCCCCCACCTTGGTGTCTCCCTGGACCCAGGTCGCCCAAGTCTTCTCCCCCTACACTCACATGTTCCCTGCCTTCCACTTAGGCTGAAAAATTGCCCCCTACCCACAAAGGAGTGGGAGATTGATTGACTTCAACTTGGCCCCCTCTGCTGGGCTGGATTGATTTCTGAGTCTTTCAGGGAAGATGCTCAGGCCCTTTAAAAATAAATAAATAAATAAATTGAAGACCAGATTTAAAGTCTTGCCTGAATGCTCCCAGCCCAGCTTCTCCCTCCCTCCTCCCCCTGGAGCTCCTGCGGCCCCCACTGCCTGAGTCCCTCCTGGGCATTTAGGCCTTCCAGTTGAATGGGAAGAGCAGGCAGGAACCTGGTGTTCTTTGAGGGCCTCCAAAGTGCCGGCTTTTGGCTCTGTGCTGCAGGCCTTACCTCTCTGACCTCTCTGACTTCAACCTCCTAACAACCCTACAGGCAGGTGGCGTGATCTCCAGCCCCCCCTCCCCCCCC
>NW_006798890.1:1535542-1545694 GCF_000442215.2 Lipotes vexillifer | reverse complement strand
TGGCAGAGGAGAAAAGTCAGGCTGAGAGAGGGTGGGGAACTTGCCTGAGGTGGCAAACAGGCCGAGCTGGGGCTGGTCTTCAGGCCTTCCCAGCTGAGTCCAGAGTTGCCCCCTAAGCCACCCCTGCCCATGATCTCCAGGGTCAGAGTGCAGGGTGGCCGAAATGGGCAGGCATCAGAGCTGGGAGGAGCCTCACAGGCCGTTTTAGAGGAACTTGTCTCATCTGGCTAGAGAGACTGAGGCCCAGAGAAGGCTGTGGGCTTAGCCAGGGTTCCACAGCAGTTATTCTTGGGGCCACATATGGTGCTAGGGGCTTGGGAACACCGTGAACAAAAGGACAAGGTGCTGGTCTCATGGACCTCTTACTGATGGGAGACAGCAGTGCACTTAGGGCTCTGATAAGGGAAGTATGGGGGCCTCTAATTGCACAGAGCAGCACCTAACCCAGTCTACAACTCTTTGGAAGGCTTCCTGGAGGAGGTGACTTCTGAAAATTGAAAGGTAGCTGAAGGTTGGCTGAGAAGGACCAGTGGGGAAAAAATGCTCCAAACATGGGAGTTTTCTCCATTCTCTGCCCCCAGGACACAACTGGAGAGTTTTAAGTGGTGAAGTGCACGCTGGCTTAGGGTTGCCAGGTAAAATACAAGATGCCTGTTAAATTTCAGAATTTCAGGTAAGCAACAAATAGTTTGTTTCTAGTATAAATAGGTCCCATGCAATATTTGTGACATACTTATACTAAATAGATTATTCATTGTTTATCTGAAATTCTAAGTTAACTGAGAGTCCTATATTTTTATTTTCTGTATCTGGCAACTCTGCACTGACTGCCGCAGGGAGATGGGTTGGAGGGTCGGAGACTGGAGGCCAGAGTCAGAAAGGAGAGGGTAGAGACGTTAGGAGATTGAGTTTGGATGGAGTGAGGAGGAGAAGGGAGAGGCAAGGCTAGCACCCTGACATCTGGGCAACCAAGTTGGGGCAGGGAGGTGGCATTCCCAGGGAGGATGGTGGGAAGAAGTCAAGGAGCACAGTGAGTTTAGTTATGGACAGTTATGGCTGAGATTCCCCAGGGCCCTCCAAGTAGAAATGCTTAGGTGACAGTTGGGGACACGGTTAGAGGCATAGTGACTGAGGTGTCATTGGCAAAGTAGGAGAAAGGAGATTCCAACTGAGGTAACAGCAGGGGCAGGGGTATAGCAGTGTCCCCCATCACATGCCCCAGTTGTAACTACTGGCTCGGGGGGCCGGTGCCCAGCTGCAGCTGGCCCTGGTCCCTGGCAGTACCACCCCAGCTCTCCCAGCTCTGCCTCTGCTGGTCTCCTGAGTACTGGAATTCGACTTTATCTCCCCAAAGGTCACTTTGCCCAGGGCCTGGACCTGGGGGTGGACATTCCTCACATTCCGTGGCCCTCACAGGAGACTGCAGGCCCGGGTTTCCAATCAACCTTAGCTCCTCTTGGCAAGACTTACTGAAGGCCTACTATGTATCCCTGGGGTCTGGGCTCGGGGGTCTGACCAGCTTGAGTCTGAATTCTCACTCTGCCTCCTACCAACTGGGTGACCCTGGGCTGGTTACCTCTCTTTCCCGAGCCACAGTGTCCTCTCCTGTAAATTGGGGATAATTCTGACAGGGGCATTGGGTGGTCATGTCTTTAAAACACCTACCTCACGCTTGGCATTCAGTAGGTGCTCTACAATACTAGTTGCTCCTTTGCCTTCTCTGAGCCTCTGTTTCCTCATTTTTAAAGGAGAACAGGGACTTCCCTGGTGGTCCAGTGGGTAAGCATCCACCTTCCAATGCAAGGGGGTTTGATCCCTGATTGGGGAACTAAGATCCCACATGCTGCGGGGCAACTAAGCCCGCGCACCATAACTACTGAGCCCGTGCACTTTAGAGCCCATGTGCCACAACTAGAGAAGTGTGCACACCGCAACGAACAGCCCACGCACCGCAACTTGAAAAGATCCCACAGGCCACAACGAAGATCCCTTGTGCCACAACTAAAGCCCGATGCAGCCAAATAAATAAAAATTAACAAAAAAAATTTTTTAAATAAAGGAGAACAATAATAGAACCTCCCATGACAAGCCAGCGACTGGTCATGTACAGGCTGTGATGGCCCACAAGGTAGCTATGTGGGAGGCCTCAGAACCCCATACTTCTCAGGGTCAGCAGAGGCTGGAAGCAAAGTCTGAGGTGACCTCAGCTGGGCAGGGAGCAGGCAGATGGACCAATGACTGTAGCCTCCATGATCTGGCTGTTGGGAACCACTGGGCTGGCCAGAGGGCCTTGGTGGGAAAGGCTGATAGAAACTGAGGCAGGGGAGCCCACAGACCCGGGCAGCTGGGCCTCTGCTCTGAACTCTGTTATATAGGGCTCCCTTCTGCCTTCCTCCAGCCCCACTCCTCCCTGCAAGGTGAGGTGTACTTGGGGCCAAGGGGACATGCCCACCTGGGATCTGAAATTCCCTGCCCGAAGCATCCTGAGCCCACTCCCAGGACCTGGGTCTGTCCTCCCAGTGGACCGTGCTGCAGGTGTATGCAAACTTAGGCCTGAGGGGTGGACAAGGAACCTGTTTGTGGGGGTGGAGGGGAGGTGCCCCTGCGAGCTTGGACATGGGGCTGAGTCCCCAGGTCTGAACACAAGGACTCTTGCAGAAGGGAGGAAGCAGGTGGGGAGAGAAGGAGGAACCTGACAGGTGGCCTGCCATTTGAGCTCTCGTCCCAGGCCGCAAGTGTTAGGAGTGGACTGCCCTATGGAGGGACCATTGTCAAGGAAGTCCCGGGGTGGTAGTTAGAAGCTTTGATCCAATGATGGGCCAGTTTTGCCTGCCGATTCCCAGACCCAACACCCCCTCCCCCATGGAAATTCATATTCCTGGGTCTTAGAGATGTTCCTGGAATTTGCATGTTTAACAAGGATGGCCAGAGGCCACGCCGGTAGCTTTATATCCAGAAACCTGTTTAATGCTCACAATAACCCTGCAAGGGAGGTAGCTAGGAGGAAACCCAGCTGGCAAGGAAACTTGCCTAAAACCTCACAGCTGCTATACGACAGAGCTGGGACAGCTCAGCACAACATGCTATCTCCTTGGACTCTCTTGCCCCTCCCAAACCCCACAACCTCAGAAAGAGATAATGGCACACACAGAATTTGGGTCAAAATTCTGAATTTCTTTTGGTCAGATTCTACTTGTTCCCAGGGAAACAAAGCTTAGAATTCAATCATGAAGCAAAAGTCCTCTTCTCTGTGCAAGAGGATGTGGCCTGGTGAGGGTCCTTACCCGCTGCTGCCTCTTTGTTACCATCCAGGCACTGGTGTCTCCTACGCTGGTCTCTCCAGCCCAGGTGTCTTGGCTCCCAAGTCAAATGTTCTCAAGCTGGGCAGTACCTCCTGCGCCCTTGTTCCACACTCACAGCCCATCATCTTCCTCCCCAACCCCAGACCTGCCCCTCTTCTGGCCCTGCTGCCCTCCCAGTGCCCAAAGCAACTGCCTGAGTGTCCATGGTCATCCTTAACTCGGCCCTGTCCAGCCACATCGGTCCACAGGTCACCATCCTGCCACGTCTACTTCCTTAACAGCCACGAATCAGTCCCCACCTTCCATTGACCTTGCATCTCCCCTTGTTCAGGCCTCACCATCTCTCAAAAGGACCACTGGCCCCTCCAAGCCATTGAGTGTATGGCAGCCAGAGTGATGTCTAAGAAAACAAGGGACATGTCATGCCTCTGTTCAGACTCCTCAGTGGCTCCTGTCTTAGTGCCCTTAAGACTAAAAGCCACCCCCCCCACCCCAGGCTGGGTTAGGTCCCTTACCCTGGGCTCCAGCTCTCTCTTGCTGCACTTGCCACCTGCAGTAATAACAATAGCTGATAGTTATTGAGTGCTAACTCCATGTATTTTTCTTCATTGAACCATTTAACCCTCAACACCACCCTCTGAGGCAGGTTCTATGATCACCTCCATTTTTCAGATGGGGAAAAGGTTCAGTAAATTGCTTAGGGTCACACTACTTGGGGATCTGAGCCCAGGGTGGCTGGCTCCAGAAAGCCGTCCTCTAATCCCGTGGCTGTCTCTCCTGCCACACTGGGTGGATATTTTGGGGAGGGTTCTCTCTGGAACGTGAGGTCCTGCAGGGCAGGGTGGCTTCTGACCCATCAGCATGAACCCAGCAGCCAGCCCTGGTGCTGGCATGGGTAGTATGAGTGCTGTCGCTCCAGCCCTGGTCTCTGGCCCCTGGGGTGTTGTGAGGGTCCCCGGGCGGCCGAGGCCTCAGGCGACCCAGCTGGGGAAGGCTTGGGGCCAGATGGGCTGCGCCGCGGCAAGGAGGCCAGGGTGGCCGGCCCCGGGGCGCGCGTTGCCATGGGGACGGGGGTGGGCGGCAGCCCCTCCCGGCGGGCAGGGGAGCAGGTGGCAGGACGGTGCGCAGGCTGGGGGAGGGGCCGGAAGGGGCCCGCGGGGCCGGGGCGGCTGGGCGCACCCCCAGCTGTTCCTCCTCCTCCGGACCTCCCGACCTCCCGGCTCCTGCTGCCTCTTTGGCGACTCGGGCTCAGCGGAGTAGCTGGAGGAACCCTCTTTGATCAGGGGACCAGGGCTCCAGTCCTGGCTTGGGCTCCCAGTCCCTGTACATCTCGGGCAAATCATTACCTTCATCCTCCACCTCCCAGCCTCAGTTTCCTCCCCTGTGAAATGGAGGAGGTGGACCAGGAAACTTTCATGGACACTTAAGCGCACCCTACTTTTTTGTGGCTCTGGGATAGGGCCGGGAGGATTCAGGGCTGGGTAATTTCTGATCCTCTTCCGTTCCTCCCCTGTGAAATGGAGGAGGTGGACCAGGAAACTTTCATGGACACTTAAGCGCACCCTACTTTTTTGTGGCTCTGGGATAGGGCCGGGAGGATTCAGGGCTGGGGAATTTCTGATCCTCTTACGATGGAGACATGTTCTCATCGCATGATGCCCGTCATAGGACCCAGAACCAGGGAATGTCAGAGCCAGAAGAGCTGGTAGATTCTCTGAACCCAATGTCTGCATCACACAGAGCAGGCAGCGGCTGCCCGGAGAGGGTAGGGGACCTGTCCAGGGTCAGGCAGGGAGTCGGAGGCCAAGGCAGAAACCAGGTCTTAGCCTCTCAATGCTCCACCCATCACCTCCTGCCTTGGAGCCAAAACCCTGTGTGAGCATGGGGGGAGGGGCAGGTTGCTGTGGGAAGAAAACAAACACCCCTGCTCTTGGTTCTGCACGCTCCAGCTGCCAAGATGGCAGGAAGGCTGCCTGACCTGAGAGGGGGCCTTCTCGCCTGCATTCGAGGGTGTCCTGCCACCACCCGTACGCCCATGGTCTCCATCCGGGACTGCTGCACAGTTCTGTTCCGAGTCCCCGGCCTGTGAGAGAGTGTGGAGGTTGTGGCCTCCTTCCACCCACCCCGCCCTTAGTAAGTGAAGAGCTGGGACCCTTAACCAGGTAGTCTTGGCCCAGAGCTGGGCCTCCTGCCCACACCAGCACCCCGTCCTCTGGGAGGCCCTCCTTTCCTTAGGGATAAAGCCCCTCTCTTCTTCCTCCTGTAGGACCCGTTTTGGAGCTCTCAAAGCCTCAGCCAAGGACTGGGGCTTGCTTCTCTTCTCTCCGGCAGGAGTCACTGGGGACTGGCCGGCCCTGGTTCCCAGCTGATGGTGGTGGGAGGTGTTTCTGGCTGGGGTGGAGGTGGAGTGGAGCAGGGCAGAGGCAGGGTCTGTGCCTTTAAGGTACAGCTTGCTGCTGGAGTGACACACACACACACACACACACACACACACACACACACACACCCCTGTCTCTCTTGCATGTAGTCACGCAGTCACACAGCCACACACACACTCCCAGGCTCTGTTCTCTCTCCCTTCCTCTCCCTCTCTCCACACAGACATGCACACTCAGTCACACACACAAAAGCATCCACACTCTCCCCTCTCCCTCTCTCCCCAAGGTCTAGTTTTGAAAAACATGGGCTGGGGGAGGAAGGGCAAGGACAAGGCGTTCTGACCTAGAAAATGGGCCCTGCCTCCTTCTGTCCCTCCCCGGCCCAAGAGAGGGGGCTTATTTTCCAATTTGGTATCACTGCCCTGGATCAAGGCTGCAGGGAGAAATGAAGGAGCTAGGCAGTGTGGGGATCAGGCTCTTGGAGAGGGAGGGAAGGGGGCTGCTTGGCCCTGGGCCCAGACTGTTGGCTATAAACCCAGGAATCAGAGGGGAGCCTCTTTCTTCTTCCCCTCCTCGCTTAAGGAGGGACTCCCTCTAGCACAAAGGAAGCAGGTTTAGGGGCAAAGTAATTGGGTGGCTTAGCCATAGGGGGATGGACAAGTTGGCCTTTGACTTATGATGAAGGGGCCCTTGACCCTTCTTGGGCCACTTTACGCCTTTAGTCAAATCTGGACTAGAATTGTCCCCAAGCTCTGGAGTGAGAAGCCCTTTCTTCTTCTTAACTAAAATTCTTCTTGCTGTAGTTCCATGTAGAGGCTGGGAGTGCTCTCCCTATGTGACACTCTGCCTTTTCATCTCAATTTCCTCTCTTTATGGGGGACTCGTATTCATCCTTCAAAGCCCAACTCAAAAGTCCCCTCAAGTAGAGAGCTTTCCCTGCTTCAGTCCCTTGGGAAGAATGAGTTCCCCCAGATGTCTGGGCTTTCTGCACTTTCTACAGTTCTAACACTTTCATGTTTTAATAAGCAAGTGTGTCCCTGACCCGTGGATGTTGCTCTTCTCACATTGTTTCCTGTGTTCATCATGCCCGATCTTCCTCTGTGGTAGGGATTAGGATCCCCTTTAACAATACGCTGGTTCAGCTAAATCAGTTGAACAGCAAAGCAGGATTTGAACGCACATCTATCTGATGTTAGATCTTGACCTTTCCCCTGCCTCTCACTACTCTTCACAGGCAGCTTTCCCTTCAGGAGACTCAACAGAGGAAAAGTAATCCCATGAAAGGTCCCAGAGAGGTTGGAACTAATGTCAGCACCATGCACACTAAAAAGTACCCTCTTCAATTCAGCAAAGCTTTATTGAGCATCTGCTTTTACAGACCTTGTGCTGTGCGTTGGGATGTAGAGACAATATAGGCACTGTCTCCCCATCTACGGGACAGTAGGCACACACACAGGCAATGATGACTTAGGGTGCCTGGGATGCTAAGGAAGCTGGAATCCCACAGGAGGCCCTGACTCAGGTTGGGGGATACTGGGGGGATTGAGAAAGGGCTCCCCAGCAGGGGAGTAGGAATCAGCCAGGTAGATGGGACACACAGAAAGACAGTTCCCTCCTTAGATCACCCCCAGAATCATGAGAAGGACATTGACAATGGCTCAGGATTGGCTACCTTCCTCATCCCCACCTTCATGGAGGGCATGGTCAGAGTGTTGCAGCTGGCATTGAAATGTGCTGAGGGAAATTCCTCGGTAAATAGAGTTAATTCCATTGTGAAATGCCCAGTGAAATTCCTACCTTCTCCTTTTTATATTTTTAATTTTTTTTTTGGCCGCACACACGTCATGTGGGATCTTAATTCCCTGACCAGGAATCGAACCTGTGCCCCCTGCATTGGGGGTATGGAGTCTTAACCACTGGACCTGCAGGAAAGTTCCATTCTCCCCCTTTTTAAGAAAGATGGGGACTTCCCTGGTGGTCCAGTGGTTGAGAATCCGCCTTGCAGTGAGGGGAACGCGGGTTCAATCCCTGGTCAGGGAACTAAGATCCCACATGCCGTGCGCCACAACTACTGAGCCTGCGATCTGGAGCCCGTGCACCACAACTAGAGAGAAACCTGCGCACCGCAATGAAGAGCCCGCACACTGCAACGAAAGATCCCGCGTGCTGCAACCAAGACCCGACGCAGCCAAATAAATAAATAAATAAATAAATAAAAAGTAAAAAAGATGAACAGGGGACTTCCCTGGTGGTCCAGTGGTTAAGACTGCGCTCTTCCACTGCAGGGGGCGCGGTTTCGATCCCTGGTCCGTGATCCCGCATGCTGCAGCACCTAAACTCTAAGTTTCCTAGAAAGATGGCTGATGTCAGAACTGAAGAGTCAGAGGTGCCCCAGACAGGATGTCCCTAAAGCCTGGTCATTAGTACCGCCTCCATGACTTTTGCTGTATCTTCTTACCTCATCTGCTTAAATTAACTCACTTTTACCAAATTTTAACAAAAGAAACTATTTGTACTCTGTTTTGGCTTTCCAAAAACAGAAGGTAAATACAAGAATTAATTCAATGAAAACAATGCAGTTCTAGCTTAGATAACTTTTGCTTGCTAGGTAGCCTCTCTCTTTGCTATGAAGGGAGATTAGCAAGCATCAGAGAGGCGTTAAAGACATTCCAGCCTCAAAATGGGCTTCTCTCCTTCTCCTTGACTTAGTCAGGAGCAAGAATCAAAAAGGAGTAACTTTCCTGAAACGAGCTGAGGTTCCATGGTCCGTGGCCAGGTCTGCGTCCTCCCTGACCTCATCCCCCAGCCCACTGGGTGGACCTGACCCACACTTTGGAAGACTCTACCTTAGTCCAAGCCCTTTGGTCCAGAGAGAGGAGGAGAGGTACCCAGAAAGGGAGTCAGCCAACTGGAACCAGAGACCCCGGATTTTGACTGAGGGTGGGGCTGGACTGGGGGAGAGCTGAGAGACCTGGTACAGGAGGCTGAGCCCTGGGCTGTGGGACTCCAGAGGCCGGGCTCTGCTCCTGCCTACCTACCTGTCCATGAGCAAGTGACAACATAGCTCAGAGCCTCAGCCTCCTCATCTGCGTGGTAGGGCTCCTCCCATGCTCTAGTCCTATATTACCATGATTTCTTCCAGAAGATATCAACCTCCTCGGGGCCCCCCCCCCCCCGCCCCGCCCATACCTTACAGCGCAGAGTCCTGACTCCCTTACAGAACACACAAGCCCACCCCCACTCCTACCACTGCGGTCTGGCCCCTGCAGCTCATCCCCTTCCTCCTACAGCTCATCCCCTTCCAGTCTGGCCACAGCCATCTGCAGAGCACAATGCCTGGACCGTCACAGGCGCACCATCAGTATTTGTTTTTTCTTTTAACATCTTTATTGGAGTATAATTGCTTTACAATGGTGTGTTAGTTTCTGCTGTATAACAAAGTGAATCAGCTATACATACATGTATACCCCCATATCCCCTCCCTCTTGCGTCTCCCTCCCACCCTCCCTATCCCACCCCTCTAGGTGGACACAGGGCACCGAGCTGATCTCCCTGTGCTATGCGACTGCTTCCCACTACCTATCTATTTTACGTTTGGTAGTGTATATACGTCCATGCCACTCTCTCACTTCGTCCCAGCTTACCCTTCCCCCTCCCTGTGTCCTCAAGTCCATTCTCTACGTGTGCGTCTTTATTCCTGTCCTGTCCCTAAGTTCTTCAGAACGATTATTTATTTGTTTGTTTGTTTGTTTATTTTAGATTCCATATATGTGTGTTAGCATACGGTATTTGTTTTTCTCTTTCTGACTTACTTCACTCTGTATGACAGACTCTAGGTCCGTCCACATCTCTCTCTATATATATTTTTAAAGAGTCACACATTTATTTACTTATGGCTGCGTTGGGTCTTTGTTGTTGCGCGGGCTTTCTCTAGTTGCAGCGAGCAGGGGCCACTCTTCGTTGTGGTGTGCGGGCTTCTCATTGCAGTGGCTTCTCTTTGTTGTGGAGCATGGCCTCTAGGTGCGTGGGATTCAGTAGTTGTGTCGCACGGGCTCAGTAGTTGTGGCGCACTGGCTTAGCTGCTCCGTGGCATGTGGGATCTTCCTGGACTAGGGCTCAAAGCCGTGTCCCTTGCATTGGCAGGCGGATTCTTAACCACTGTGCCACCAGGGAAGCCCCAATATTTGTTGAAGGAGTGAATCAATGAACACTTTGCCACGTGCTCCCTGCTGCCTCATCTCTGCATCAACTATTTCCTTTGCTTGGAATGCCCTTTTTCCCTTTCTTGGACTCCAAGCTTTGATTCATTTCTTAAAACCCTACTTAGATACACTCCTCTTCTAAGAAGTTTTCCCTGAAATTTCCCAGAAGAGTTCATCCATGAATTCAATGACTATCTATTGGGTGCTTTCTCTGTGATGCTAGGGGCCGGGGACACCAGCATAAACAGGACAGATGAGGCTCTTTCCCCC
>NW_006798890.1:1534745-1535532 GCF_000442215.2 Lipotes vexillifer | reverse complement strand
CCTTTCCCTCTTGGATCTTCCATTCTCCTCTGAGCCTCCAGAGCCTTGCTTTTGGTGCTGTTCTGATGTTGGCCATGTGGCACGGCAGTTATTTGTACCTGTCGCTCCTGGACTGTGCACAAGCTCTCAGCTTCAGTCACCTGGGGGCCCCAGGGCCCAGCCCTCAGCTTGCCATGCAGCAGATTGCATCGTCAACCACCGGGCACCCTTCCCCACGCCCAGAGGTGGAACGTGTAGAACAGTGTAAGCATGAACAGAAGCACTGCTGGCCCCCACTTCCTGGGCCCACAAGAGCCTACGGGGTGCCAGGCACCTGACCCATGTTCTCCACACCCCTGACAGCACACTGCAAGTTGGTAGCTATGAACTGGGACCTCAACCGGGCCCTGGGGGCCAGGCTTCTTCCCCAACGGGCCCCTCACCCTAAGGGAGCCTCTTCCTGCAGCCAGATTCCAGGGGCCTCCTCATTCTGAGCCCTGCTCTGAGCACCCCCCGCCCCCAGCACTGGCCTGGCTTCCTGGAATTTGTCCTCCTAATTGAAACCAAACACCGGGGCTCCTCAGGGCTGTGCCCCAGAGGCCCCGTGGGTTTCTCTTTCTCTCCCTCCTCCCTTCCTCAGCTGGGGGTGGGGTGCTCAGCCCTGGGCGGCCTTTGGGGGGAGGCACTTCCCCTGCACAGGGTGTGGGGTAAGGGCCCTCCCTACTGCTGGTGTCTGCATTAAACGCAGCCTTCTCACAGGCTGGAGACACAGAGGGAGAAGGAGGAGAAAGCAAGTAAAGGGAGAGCG
>NW_006798890.1:1517015-1534735 GCF_000442215.2 Lipotes vexillifer | reverse complement strand
GAGCGGTCTACCGGGATAGTCCCAGGAAAACCCTGCATGAGCCCCGTCTTAGGCCGTAGGCCTGGGGATTGGAGGGTGGATTTGTGAAAGTCAACTCCATCCAGACCTGCCGAGTGACCTTGGTCTTAGGCAAGTCACCTCACTTCTCTAAGCTTCAAGCTCCTCACCTGTACAAAAATGGGGATATAGGGAATCTATCTTACAGGATTATAGAGAAAATGAAACAAGATAACCTACATAAGTACTGTAACCATGGTCGGTGCTCAGTGAAACCCAGCACCGTCACTGTTCTGGGCAGCAATGTGGGTTCATACGGTTGGTTGGTGGAAGGCACATTTCAGGATGTGTGGGGTTGTGGAAGGATGTAGCTGGAAAGGTCGCTCAGGGTCAGTGGATGTTTGTTGAACGAAGGAATTCATTCAACTTTCAACAAACATTCACTGAGGTACCCCCCCACCCCACCCCTGTGCCAAGCCCTGGGACACCACTGTGAGGACATGAGGTGCCGCCCGCCCTCAGGCCTGAGCGGGGAGGGTGGGCGCATCCAAGGTGATGACAGCGCAGACTGCTGGAAGCAGAGGGGCTGTGGGAGCCCTCAGGAGCACTCACCCAGGCTGGGGCACGGGACAGGGGGGTCAGGGATGGCTTCCAGCGAAAGTGCCTGGGTGGGAGCTGAGTGAGCTCTGAATGTACTCCTTACCTCCCTTTCTGCACTTGCCTCTGCCAGCACTTGTCCTTGTGTGCCAGCTGGACCAGGTGCTGTCTGAGGACACGGCCGTGCTGGCAAGCCTAAACTCACCACCATCAGATGGGGGGCGCTGCCTTCACCTTGGCCTCTAGCACTCTGTGTTTCCCCCCATCGTCACTCCCCAACATCATCATCCGAACCACTGGTTTCCACGTCTGTACTCCTGGCTGCACTGTCTCGCAGACATACCCCTCAAGTCACAAATGGGAGGCGCACCGGTACTTTTAAATTCTTTAGTAGCCATGTTGTAAAAAGTAAAAAGAAACAGATGGAATTACTTTTACTAATATATTTTATTAAGCCCCAAATATCAAAAATATGATGAACATGGAATCAACATAAATTATTAACATAAAATATTTACATTACTATTATTATTTTTGTAATACGTCTTTGAAATCTGGTGTGTATTTTGCACTTACTGCTCACCTCCGTTTGAATTAGCCACATTTCATAGGCTCAATTGGTCCGCATGGTGAGTGGGTATCATAGCGGATAGTGCAGCTCTAGAATGTGGGTTCCTCTAGGGCAGGGACCCTGTACTTTTCATCTCTTTCTTCAATGCCGAGAGTGGTGTCCTAGGTGGAGGGCACTGCATGGACAGAGACACCGGCATGAAAGAACAAAGTGTGCTCAGGGAACAGCGCGCCATTCGGTGTGGCTGCGCTGTGAGGTAAATTTGCCGGGAGGAGTGGGCGATGGGATCTCATTGTGTTTGTACCACATCGAGAAAGACCTTGAATACTGTGCTAAGGAATTTTGGAGTTTGGTCATGTGGGCAACTCAAGTCATCATTTATTTATAAGCAGAGGAGTGTCACATTCAGGTTAAGGGTTTAGAAAGAGCCCGCTGGTAGGCAGCATGGAGGGTAATTTGGATGGGACTAAACAGGAGACAGGGAGACCAGCTAGGAAGCAGCTGCTACCATACAGGTGAGTGATAAGGAGGCAGTGGGGATTGAGGAGGTGGGACTGACTGGAGAGACAGTAAGAAGGCTGAATGTCAGGACTTGGGGACTGACTAATTGGAGGGGGAATGAGAAATCAGGAAGAAATCCTAAGTTTTTAGTTTGTGGCGCCGGTTGCCTGTGCCAGGATACGTGGGAAGAGGTAGAAGAGGACCAGGTCTATCGAGGACAACATCAAGTACATGATGGCTTTGAAATACTAGCAGGAACTCGTGGCGGACAGGAGCGGTAAGTGGTACACTGTGCTAGGGTTCATAAGTGAGAGTGCGCTCCTTGTCACGCGAGGCATTCAAGCAGGGGCTGGACAAACACAACTAGCCTGGGATGTTGTAGAGGGCTTATGTGCATACCAGGTGAGCTGGGCTTGGTGACCTATCAGCCTAGATGGTGTCTGAACCTAGGGTTTTGCTGCATTTGCGTGTGGGAGACACTGTCTACTGGAGCTTGGGCATGTCTACAATTTGGGAACCTTTGTGGTCTAAAGGTGGTTTGTGTTTTTGGACCTTGGCCCACAACTGGAACTGGGGGCAGGATACAGGCATGTTGACTGCATGGGGGCAGAGGTTCCATCCCAACAGACCACGAGGGAAGATAGCCCTGAGGTCCTGTTGGACCCATATCTTAGAAGCAGACAGCGAGAAGGATTCTTAATCTTCAACCAACCTCCTCTCCCTTCCTCAACTTAATTTGTGGGAAAACTGAGAGCCTTGCTCCAGGTCACACAGCAGGTCATGACACATCCGGTCCAGGGGTATGGGTGGGAAGTGGTGGGGTGGGTTCATGCTGGATCCGGGTACCCCCTCCCCAAATCTCAAGTGCCCATAGCATCTGCATCTCCTCGCCTTTCCTTGGCGCAAGAGACGTCCTTTCACACGTGTGGTAAGGGATCCTGGTCCCTTTTAATTAGGAGGATACAAAGAGAGGAGTCAGACAGCCGCCCCCACCCACGGTTGGGAGAGTCCGTGCTCCCCAAATTACACAGCAGATGCCAGGACTCCGGGAACAAGACCCAGCTTGATAGCTTTGTGGTAACCTCAGCCAGCACAATTTTATTTTTATGTTTTAACTCCTTGGTGATACATAGACCTCTCACAGGCAGGAGAAATGGCATCCAGAACTTCTCCCTTGAAAATAAAATATTTTTGAACTTGCGCAACACACACCCAGTTTAATTAACCCTTTTGTCGCGAAGCTTGGTCTGCCCTGGGCTGGGTGAGAAAACTGTTTCTCTCCTATGAGGTGCGGGTACTGCAAACTACTTGAGAAGGAGACAAAAAATGTGGAGTGATATGATAGCTGGGCTACGGTCTTGCTGTGGGACCCCCGACTAGCCCCTGATCCTCTTGGGGTCGCTGCGTCCCAAATGGTAATTCCCTGGACAAACAACCTGATGGGCAATTAATTATATGTGCCTCCTCTGGGGTCTCTCTTTTTTTCTGTTTTTAAAATTTCAGTCTAAGGTGACTCTTCTATAGCAGTCCTTGCATTTCATCTCTACACCCTTCAAATCTCTATTTCTATACAGACTTGCTGTTTAGAACTGGAACCAGAATGTTTTGAATCAAAGCTCACCTCTGACCCCTCCCAGTCCCTCATCTCCATGTGCTAAAGGTAGGAAGCTACCCCCCCCCACCCCGTATCCTTTTCTCTCTAGCCATACTGACTCCGCCTAATGACGCCTGTATCTTTGCACCTCTCTCTGGTCTCCCTCGCTCAGATTAGTTTTTTAATGCTCAGCTCTGCTCTGTCACTTCCTGGACCAGAAATCTGGAGGGGCGAGCCCCTCCCCCATTGTCTGAGGACTAAAGCCCCAACTTTTATGCCTTCAAGGCATACTGCCTCAAGACCTAGCCCCTGGCCACTGTGCAACCATGCCCCACCTGGGTACGTTCTCCAAGCTCCATTTGTTCAACGTGCAAATATTTGTTGAGCCCTTACTATGTGGCAGGAATTGCGTTGGGCACCCAGGAAAAAACTGATGCACAAGTGCGCAGAAACCCAATGTGTTTTGAGAGCTCAAGGGTTTGGGGGCTCTGAGGTGGGGCACGGATTTGGGAGAGGGACTGGGCTGCAGCCAGCTCTCTTCTTGCTGGTTTCCTGTTTACTATTAACAGCTGCCCATCCAGCCTAGCACACAAACGCCCAGGCGAACCCTGGTATGTTTTCAGACCAGCAGCTCAATCACAAACATGAGCAGGCTACTTGAAATTCGCCTTCAGCTGCCTTGAAAATCTGCAAAGGGACCCCCTTTAATCCCTCCCTTTCTTACCCCATGCACTCCCCAACTTCTGCCTTCCTCTCCCCTCCTTGGAGGACATATGGCCCCTAAGTTTTTGCGCTTGCAGGGAGAAAAAAAAAAAAAAAAAAAAAAACACCACCAAAATACCCAGCTTCAGTGTGCAGGGTTTTTCCTTAAAAAAAAAAAATATTATTAAGCATCAAGAGACAGAGCAATCTGCTTGCAGATACTATACGTGCATAATTAATAAAATCTCATTATTTATTTATAAAGAGACACGTGAGGAACTGGAGAATTAGGGCTATCCCCATTATATATGAAGAGAGGGAGACAGTCAGTGGGGGAGAGATGCAAATACTTTTTAAGCGTTAGAGCCTTCCAGAGAAGTGAATTTCTCAGTAGGCAATGAATAAAAAGGCATCTTCTCCTCATCCGAGTGCTGCTCCGAGCTCAGGAGGCACCAGAAAGCAGAAACCTGGCTCAGTTTAAAAAAGCAACGGGACCAGCTCGGTGCTCGTAGTACCCAGGATACCGGCTTTGGGTAGCTGGCAGGAGAGCAGGAGGCACCGCGGAGGGCCTGGCGGCGGGGAAAGAGGCTCGGGAGCCAGCCCGGGGCTTCTAAAGGAGGGGGACTTGGGCACAGAATCCCCCTGGTAGGTGGGGGGAGAAGCGGGCACGGTCAGGGAAAAAAAAAAAAAAAAAAAAAAAACACCACCAAAATACCCAGCTTCAGTGTGCAGGGTTTTTCCTTAAAAAAAAAAAATATTATTAAGCATCAAGAGACAGAGCAATCTGCTTGCAGATACTATACGTGCATAATTAATAAAATCTCATTATTTATTTATAAAGAGACACGTGAGGAACTGGAGAATTAGGGCTATCCCCATTATATATGAAGAGAGGGAGACAGTCAGTGGGGGAGAGATGCAAATACTTTTTAAGCGTTAGAGCCTTCCAGAGAAGTGAATTTCTCAGTAGGCAATGAATAAAAAGGCATCTTCTCCTCATCCGAGTGCTGCTCCGAGCTCAGGAGGCACCAGAAAGCAGAAACCTGGCTCAGTTTAAAAAAGCAACGGGACCAGCTCGGTGCTCGTAGTACCCAGGATACCGGCTTTGGGTAGCTGGCAGGAGAGCAGGAGGCACCGCGGAGGGCCTGGCGGCGGGGAAAGAGGCTCGGGAGCCAGCCCGGGGCTTCTAAAGGAGGGGGACTTGGGCACAGAATCCCCCTGGTAGGTGGGGGGAGAAGCGGGCACGGTCACCTCCTGGGCACCACATAAATAACCCAGATGCCGGCCGAGAGGAGCCCGTGGTTCCTCTCTCTGGTCCAGTATAAAGCAGGTAACAGTAGGAGGGGGGCTTTTCTAAATGTCAGCCTTGCCCTTGGACCTCTGCATGCCAGATGCCCGGCCAGGGCCGCCAATATCAATAACCCAACTTATGTAACAGCCCCTGCGGCCAGGCAGGCAGGGGTCAGAGCCTCCCAGGCTTCTTGAGTTGGGGTGGATCTTCGCTCTCCCCGTTCTCTCTCTCTCCTTTCTCCCTCTCTCATTTTTTCTTTTCTATGCTTTAAAATAGAAAACAGGCTTGCGCAGGAACCAACCCCACAGAAAGGGGTAGTTTGGAGGGATTTTTTCCCCCACCTCCCTCAGCGGCAAGCAACTCAAGCAGCGGAACGCTCAGTCTTCCCCGGGCGGTGGGCTCCGGGAGGGGGGCGGGGAGAAGGGCTGGGGAGGGGGTCGGCCTGGGCAGCAGCCCCCGCAGGGTTACCCGGGCGCGTGCAGGGAAACGTCTCAGCAATTCCAGCGCCCGAGCGGAGCGCGCGGGGGGGTGGGGTGGGAGGGGGTGGGGGTGCGCGGCGCGGGGCACCTTGAAACCGCCGGCGGCCGCGCGCTGATTGGCGGAGCCGCCGCCTCGGCGTTCCAGCCAGGCGCCCCTCCCCCCGCGCCGTCCACCCCGGAAGGAATTTCCTCCTCTGGCGGCCGCTATTGTTGTCCGCCTTCGCTGTTTGGGTCGGATCCCTCAGCGTGGATGGCCCACCTCAAGACTTCTAGGTGTGACAGTCAACACTTATTTGACTGTGATTCTATTATATATAGACAAACTGAAATCCTAAAGGATACAGCTGTTTATGATTAGCATAAACTTGACATCTTTAGAAGAATTCAAGGTTTTCAAGGTTTTCAAGGTTTTCGAGGTTTTAAAGCAGAAAGCCCAACTCTCATGTTTAATAAAAGAGAAAATTCACAGCATTCCACACCTTATCTTCCACTGTACAGTGGTCAGTAAAGTCATTAAATAGGGGCAGCACGAAGGAGTGACATTGGAAACGGAGTCATTATTTTCATTAACCCCATTCCTCAAGCATACCAAATAAACCCCCCCCCCCCGCAAACCAAGCCCCTCAGACGCGGGCTGTGTCCCGGCCCCTGGCCCTGGGCTTGAGCTGGGGAAGGCGAAGCTAGTGGTGAGGTCGGGCACATCGGACCCTGCAGCCCCGACCCTCCGCCTCGGGCAGCTTCCTGGCGGGGTTGGGGGATCCTTGCAGAAGAATCTGGGGGAGGAGGTGGATGCCCACCAACCCCTTATCAAAGGGATACGTGGTTGATGGGGGAAGCAGCTGACAGGTTCTTAGGAGAACAAGCCCCCTCTCTCCACAAATTCTCCTTCGGATCTCCGAGCACAGAGACATCCTAGTCCGTGCGAGCAGCCTGAGACCAATACCTGCCCCCCACCCCACCCCCCGCCACACAACTCCTGCGAGAAAACAAAAATAAAAGCCCTGTCCTTGCGAAGTGTATTCTGCTGGGAGAGGTGGGAGAGCCAGCAGCTAGTCCGCACCGGGGCTGCAAGCGGCTCGGGAGCCCCCGGGGCTGGGGCTGGCAGCGGGGGGCGGTGTGTGTGTTGGGGGGTGTCAAACATTCCCAGAACTCAAGTATTCTCCCGGCGCCCGTTGGGGCGGGGGCAGCAGCCGCGGCGGCCCAAGTTCGGGGCAACACTGCCCCCTAGGGGCCACCGCAGTAGGTTTGCAGCCGGGGTGGCGAGGGGCCTTGAGGACGGAGCCAGTAGTACCTGGGCAGGGGTGGCAGTGATTCCCCCGGTGACCTGTGACAGGCCTGAAGTGGGCTTCCAAGCGCCAGTTCTGCGGTCGTGAGGTTTTATGTTGGCTCTAGAATTTAAAACTTTGGCAGACAGTGGGTGCGTCCTACCGTCTTCCAGTGATGGATTGGACCTTTAAGATCAATGAATCTAGCACCCTTTTGAGCAGTTGGGGAAAGTGAGTCCAGGAGAGGGGAGCGACTTGCTGAGGGACATGGCTTTTTGCCCAGTCCACCCGGGGTTCTGTGGCTTTTTTGGATTCACAGTCTTCCTTCATCCCTCAGTGGCTCCTTGTAGAGAGGTTTATCAGAAGCAGTATAGGGCGTTTTACAGATGAGAAATCAGTCCTACAGCAGAGTGAGAACTCAAGCCCCCTGTCTTTCAGTCCAGCCCTCTATACCATGGGGACTTCAGGGGGACTGAATCATAGGCTCAGCTAGTTGGCCAGCCCTCCACTTGAGAGGTTGGCTGTGGTGCTCTATACCCCGACTAGCGTGGAGGTGGCTGCTCCAGGCCGAGGGATTCCAACAGAAGAGTGTCGGTCTGCTGAAACTTGAGTTCTAGGCTCCTGAACTGTTGCCATCTCTGGGCTTCAGTTTCCCCATCTCTAAAATGGGGGGTGGGCAAGAGGATCAGGCAGGCATCTAGTGTCTCCGGTGTTTGGTGCCGCTGTACTGCTCTTCTTTTGTCTGTCACGCCGTCTCTTCTTGGCTCTCCCTTGCTCCTCAGTTGGGGGTCTGCTGGGCTGGTTTCCTCAGCTCGCCCATCCTCCCTCCCAGCAGGGCCTCTGCGGCCGCCCCTCCCCTCCAGGCAGGCACTGAGAAGACTGCGGGAGGGAACGGTGGGCAAGGAGCCAGCAGAGGGTCCAGTCAACCCCTTGGGAAAATAGGGTGGGGGGGCACTGTCAGAGGCTGCAGCTCGGCGCAGCGGGGGCAGGGTCCCTGGGGTTTATCTGTGTCCAAGGTGACTGGTGTCAGAGCTGGCTGCTAGCCTCCTTCCTCTCTCCCTAGAGATGAGGGGAGCTGCACCAGGAGTCATTCCCACTCCTTCCCCTCCCTTGTCGCCCACGAACAATCAGGCACCAAGTCTGGTCCTTTCTCCCAGTTGTTCTCTCTCCCCGTCCCTCAGCCACCACCTTAGTCTACCGGCCTGCTGGTCTACAGGGAGCTCTAAACTGGCCCCTCTGAGCCTTCCTCCACACTGTCCCCTGCACAAAGCCTTCTGAGCCACAAAGCACATCCTCCCCTGCTTTAGTCCATGCCCTGCCTTCCGTTGCCCTGGGGATCAACCCCAGGCTGGTGAGACCCTCTGTGATCTGGGCCTTCCCACCTTGACAGTCTCATTTTGAGCATCTTTTGTGTCCTAGCGATACTGCACGTGACTTCCGGAGCCTGCCCTGCTCCTTGGACTTGCACAGGTTGTCACTGTCAGGTCCTGCCAGGCGTTGGGGATACTGAGGTGAACAAGACCACCCTTCCCTGCAGAGAGCACACAGAAGCACAGTGGTATAATGACTGTTGGGGTCTTAAGAGAACCCTCGCCCAACCTGGGGGGAAATCAGGGAAAGCACCCTGAAGGAGGTGATGCTTGTGCTAAGTCCCAAGGGAGAAGTAGGAATTGGCCAGATACACAGAGGCAAAGGGAGAAGACAGTCCAGGGAGAGGCATGAACAGGCAACAGCATGGGCAAGCACAAGTCTTTATTTATTTATATTTATTTATTTACTTATTTATTTTGGCTGTGCCGGGTCTCAGTTGCGGCATGTGGACTCTCAGTTGTGCCATGCATGTGGGATCCCTGATCCCTGACCAGGGATCGAACCCGGGCCCCCTGCACTGGGAGCGTGGAGTCTTACCCACCGGACGACCAGGGAAGTCCCAGGCAAACACAAGTCTTGAGAGAGCATGACCCTTAATGAAACTGAAGATGGTGTAGCTGAAATGTAAGAGGAGAGGGCAGTGGGGAGAGATGTGGCTGGAGAGGAAGCCAGATCCAGGTGGTCCTTGTGTGCTGGCCTAAGGAGCTGTGATTTCCACATGCAGTCTCTGGGGAGCCCCAAGAGGCTTCTGAGCCCTGGGCTGGACTGCACGTTGCGAACACCTTCCCTCTTGAAACCAGGCCCGGGAATGCAGAAATGACTATTTTTATTTCCTGCCTCATTCTAGAAAGGATCTAAAGAAAAATCAGATATGGTTCTTGCCTTCAAGGAGCTTGTAGACTGAGGTAGATAAAGAATAAACCAGGGCTTCCCTGGTGGCGCAGTGGTTGAGAGTCCGCCTGCCGATGCTGCAATATTCTGAAAGTGTAAAGTTCCTGTGTCATTTTTTGATTATTATTATTATTATCATTATTTTTGACTTCTGTCTCTGTTATACTTTTGTTAAATCTAACTCAGTTTCCAGAATGGAATTCATCACGTTGTTCCCTTTCTACCATCATCTGGAACTGCAAAACTGTTTACAAAAAAAAAAAAAAAAAAGAATAAACCGGGTGAAAGCAGAATGAAGAAGGCACAGTGAGGACTTTCTAAAATACACACTTAGTGACCTTGCTCTTAAGCTCTTTGTTGGCTCCTGGGTGTCCTGAGGGGCAAGCCCTCTCCTTTGTGTGGCATTCAAGGCCTTTGCTGGCCTCTCCAACTGATCTCAGCCCAACCCTCACACTCCCATTACTCCAGCCCATTGAGTTATTTGCAGTCCCCCCGGTACACTGTGTTCCATCCAACCATCAGAACAGTGCCCATACCATTGGCTCTGCCTGGAATCCTATCTTCGTTCAACTGTTAACTTTTTCTTTTTTTGGCCATGCGGCATGCAGGATCCTAGTTCCCTGACCAGGGATCAAACCCGTGCCCCCTGCAGTGGAAGCATGGAGTCTTAACCGCTGGACCACCAGGGAAGTCCAACTGTTAACTTTTTCAAGATGCCACTCAGGCATTACTCCATCTGGGAAGCCCTATTTGATCCCCAAACCTTCCTCCTTTCAAACCCCATTGTCCCTTGTGCTTTTTATTTTTTTATCACCCATCTCAGTATAGTTTAATAATCCATAGGAGGCTGGTAGCCTCCATTTCTGATTTCCCCTGGGTCTCTAGGTCATACATCCCCAGGGCACAGAGTAGATGCTCATTTAAGTTTTTGTGGTTGAAGACTGGGTACAAGCTGCTTGTGAAGAATAGTAGTAACAGACATTTACTGACTGCCTGCTGTGTGCCAGGCACTGTGCTGACCACTTGTCATATTACTGTTCCCTCTTATTACAACCCTATAAGGTTGACATTACCCCATTTTGTAGATGGGGAAACTGTGACTCAGGGAGGGAAACTGACTATCAAACTGATGATGGTATTTGTCAAAACTCATTGAATTTTTTGAAGTTAAAATCTGTACATGTAAGTTACACATCAATTTTTAAAAATAAAAAAGAAAGCAGCCAGAGCACATATTTGTCATGTCTGAAAAGACTCTGAGAAATGTTTTGTTGTTGTTGTTATTATAAAAGAGATAGAGGGAGGACACAGTTGGTGAGAGGCAGGGCCATGTGGTCTCTCTCTAAGCCTTGTTGGTCTGCCATCACTCTAGTCCACTAAGCCATCAGGAGGCCCCAGGAAGGCTTACCAGGAGAAGGTGGTTCCTACAGATTGCGGGGTCCCACTGGCAGAGAAGGGCTGAGCGAAGACATTCGAGGTGGGTGTGAAAGGCCATGGCACATCAAGGTCAGAAGCTTAGTCTGACGTGGAACCAGCGTCAGAAGCACGTAGGGGAATAATGGGGGATGAGGCTCCCACGTGAGCGGGGTCCGACTGTGGAGGGCTTTGAACACCCGGATAGAGCTGGACTCAGTGTACAGGCAGTAGGAGCCATTGGCTTCTAGAGAGTGCTGACCTGAGCTTTTCTTGGAGGAATGAATCCATTCTTGGGGGAGGGGGGCGAGGGGTGTTGTTTGCCGGCTCATGTGAGGCTGGATTTGGAGGGGCCAGAGCTGGAGAGAGGGGGAGTCCCAGGGTATGGAGACACACAGAAGAAAGGCAGGGTCTGAAGGAAGCTGGGGTCTGAATGCCAGCAGGCTAGTGCACACCCCAAGGCCACAGCACCAGGTGGAGGAGCAGGGCCGGGCTCACGGAGCTGAATTCAGAGTTCAGCAGAGCGTGGACAGGGGTGGAGGCAGGCAGGGCAGGGAGATGAACAATATGGCCAAGGCCTGGGGTCCAAACCTGGCCCTTCTACTCGCTTCCACAGCGGTGTGACCTTGAACAATATAACGATCTCTCTAAGCCTCAGTTTTCCCATCTGAAAAAAATGGTGCTATTAATAGTGCCTATCTCATAGAATATTCCAAAGATAAAATGAGATGATACATACACAGCTCTGAATACTGGGCCTGGCTCACAGTAAATACAGAACATGTGTTGGGTTTTTCCCTTCTTATCACCCTCTATTCTCAGTCCCCTCCCCCAGTCTCTTCTTTCCATGAGCACCCACTCCAGTGAATTCCATATATGACCCTAAATATATATGTATCTTTGTAAAATTTGTAGAGTTGTTTTTGGTGCCAGAGGTCTCATTCTGTATCTTTCCTTCCCCTCACCCCCACATACTCAACACTACATGTTTGAAGAGCTCTTTGTTGCCTCCTGTTACTCTATAGCTTTCTGAGCATACATCCACCCCATTTTACTCATTCATTACCCCCTGGTGATGGACACCTACATTGCCCTGAATTTCTCCCTCTTATAAATAATTCCTTGACAAACACCCTTGTATACATCATGGATGAGTCCCTTGTGGACCTGTGTGAGCATTTCCCTGGCATACCCGGGGGTGCACCAGGGGTGCAGTTGCTACCTTACGGGACACATGCCTACTTAACTTTATTAACTATCGTTAGGCTGCTTTCTAGGATGACCCACCAGCAGCATGTGAGAGCATCTACCTCCTGCATACCTGCCAGCACTTGGTATTACTCACCATTCTAATTTTTGCCTCTATGATGAATGTAAGGTGCCCACACTTGAATTTGTGTTTCTTGCATTGTTAGCGAGTATAAGCAGCTCTTCACGCACTTGTCGGCCATTTGGGCTTCTCATTCTGGAAATTACTTGTGTCCTTCGCACATGTTTCTGCTGGGTTTCCTGGTCTGTCTTCCTGTCAGGGGCTCCACAACCGGCATTGAGGACAGCCTACAGCACTTGCCTCAGAGCAGGTCTGTCCTCTGGGGATGGGGAGGTCAGGTTGGCATGAAGGGCCTGAGTTCTGGCAAACCATTGCCCTTGGTCCCGGGTGGCATTGCCATCCAATTGCTGTCATTTCATAAGTCTTCCTTGAGTGCTTACCCTGTTTGGGCTCCAAGGACCCAAGCAACTTGTGCAGCTCTTGCTTCTAAGGACTCATGGTGCAGTAAGGGAAGCAGACTAGGCAGAAGAGACTTATTCCAAAGATTAAATGAGGTGCTGCATATAAAGTCCTTCCCTGTTAGAGCCCCTGTCCCGCTTGATGGTAATGGAGGAAAAATTCATTACTGCATCATGGAATCCACAGCTACCTTCTAGGGAAGGCAGCTCTGAAAATGGAAGGCCCTTTGGGCCTCCAAAAGGATGCCTGGGGCCAAGTTGAGGGCAAGGGGTCTTGGAGAACTGCTTAGCTTACCTGGGGAAAACTTGGGAGAGGGATGGAGTTGTGAAGAAGGGCTGAGGAAGAGAGAAGAGAGGAGAGGAGAAGGGAAGTCCCTGGTGGCCTAGTGGTTAGGATTCTGGGCTTTCACTGCTGTGACCCAGGTTCAGTCCCTGGTCTGGGAACTAAGATCCTGCAAGCTGCGCAGTGTGGCAGAAAAAAAAAAAAAAGAGGGGAGAGGAGATAAGAGATAGGGTGAGGTCTGTAGAGTGAAGAGGCCCAAGCATAAATCTCATCCCCTCCTGCGCAGGGATGTCTAATGTTTAATTTCAAGTCACTGGAACTACTCCTCGGTTTCCTTAACCCTTAGCAAAGCCCACCATGTCCTCATTTGCTGTGGCTGAGTGTTTTGTGGAAATGGAGGCAGCAGGTGAGTCTCTGGCCAAGTTTCATGGCTTATGACAAAACTCTGCACCCACAGGCCAGTGAGATAGTCCAAAGATTGAGCAAATACAGCCAAAGCAAGAATTTGGAATCGGGTGATCATGGAAATACAAGTCAGTCCCTGGGTAATGTGCAGAAATGTGAAATGTGGAGGAGTTAACTTCCAAGGGTGAATGGAGGGTGGGAGGCGATCTTATTTAATTCGAAGAGGGTTTTGTAGCAGACTGTATTTTCCAAAAATGATTCCAATAATATAATCCCCTCCCATATGCTCCTCTTTTAATATGACTTTGACCCTCCTAATGTCAAATCAAGAGATGGGGTCCGTGTGTCCTTTCTTTGAACCTGCGTGGACCTTGATGACTGCCTTGACCAACTGAGTGTGGCAGAAGTGACAGTATTGGGGACTTCACTGGTGGCGCAGTGGATAAGAATCTGCCTGCCAATGCAGGGGACACGGGTTCGATCCCTGGTCTGGGAAGATCCCATATGCCACGGAGCAGCTAAGCCTGTGCGCTACAACTACTGAGCCTGCGCTCTAGAGCTTGCATGCTGCAACTACTGAGCCCATTACTGAAGCCCACGTGCGTAGAGCCCGTGCTCCGCAACAAGAGAAGCCACCACAAGGAGAAGACCGCGCACCGCAACAAAGAGTAGCCCTCGCTCACCACAACTAGAGAAAGCCCGTGCGTGGCAATGAAGACCCAACACAGCCAAAAATAAATAAATAAATAAATTTTAAATCTTAAAAAAAAAAAAAGTGATACTATTTTTATGACTAAGTCTAGGTCATAAAAATGCCAAGCATGTCTGCTTTGTTCTCTTGGAGGATTCATTGTGGTGCAAGCCAGCTACCATAACTGCCCTAAAACTGCCATGCTGTGAGGAAGCCCAAACTCTTTACGTGGAGGGATCATGTGGAGAAGTCCAGAGAAGGGTGCTTGGCTATCCCCCAGCTGCTCAGCCCTCTGCTGTTCCATCTTCAGCTGCTGTCTAACTACATCACATGGGGGACCCTGAGCCAGAACAGCCCAGCTGTACCCTTTCCAAATTCCTTGCCCACAGAAATCACGAGAGGGAAGACAACGATTGCTGTTATTTTAAGCCAGGAAGGTTTGATATGATTGGTTACACAGCAATAGATAATCCAAATGGGTTTATACTTATTTTATTATCAGTCTTTCCTGGTAGATTGTAGTTTCTGTTTTCTGCTCTATCCCCAGCAGTTAGCCCGGAATGTACTATGCTCCACAGATATTTGTTGTATAAATGAAAGTTAACAGACCATATCAGCATGGTGTTGGGGGAACCAAAGGGGTGTGGGAGCCCAGGGGGGGCTCCTAACCCAGACTGGGAGATCTGGGAAGGCTCCCTGGAGGAAGCGATACTGCTCTGAGTCCCTGGGCGGGGCTAGACACACAGGAATATTATTCCTCATCTCTGGTGCTGCTTGTTTGTTCTTGGCCCAAATGAGGCTTCCTGGCTTGATGTGCATCAACAAGATAAAATTGATAAACCATTAGCCAGACTCATCAAGAAAAAGAGGGAGGGCTTCCCTGGTGGCACAGTGGTTGAGAGTCCGCCTGCCAATGCAGGGGACATGGGTTCATGCCCCAGTCCGGGAAGATCCCACATGCCACAGAGTGGCTGAGCCCACGAGCCATGGCCGCTGAGCCTGCGGGTCCAGAGCCTGTGATCCACAAAGGGAGAGGCCACAACAGTGAGAGGCCCACATACTGCAAAAAAGAAAAAAAAAAAAAGAGGGGAGAGGAGATAAGAGATAGGGTGAGGTCTGTAGAGTGAAGAGGCCCAAGCATAAATCTCATCCCCTCCTGCGCAGGGATGTCTAATGTTTAATTTCAAGTCACTGGAACTACTCCTCGGTTTCCTTAACCCTTAGCAAAGCCCACCATGTCCTCATTTGCTGTGGCTGAGTGTTTTGTGGAAATGGAGGCAGCAGGTGAGTCTCTGGCCAAGTTTCATGGCTTATGACAAAACTCTGCACCCACAGGCCAGTGAGATAGTCCAAAGATTGAGCAAATACAGCCAAAGCAAGAATTTGGAATCGGGTGATCATGGAAATACAAGTCAGTCCCTGGGTAATGTGCAGAAATGTGAAATGTGGAGGAGTTAACTTCCAAGGGTGAATGGAGGGTGGGAGGCGATCTTATTTAATTCGAAGAGGGTTTTGTAGCAGACTGTATTTTCCAAAAATGATTCCAATAATATAATCCCCTCCCATATGCTCCTCTTTTAATATGACTTTGACCCTCCTAATGTCAAATCAAGAGATGGGGTCCGTGTGTCCTTTCTTTGAACCTGCGTGGACCTTGATGACTGCCTTGACCAACTGAGTGTGGCAGAAGTGACAGTATTGGGGACTTCACTGGTGGCGCAGTGGATAAGAATCTGCCTGCCAATGCAGGGGACACGGGTTCGATCCCTGGTCTGGGAAGATCCCATATGCCACGGAGCAGCTAAGCCTGTGCGCTACAACTACTGAGCCTGCGCTCTAGAGCTTGCATGCTGCAACTACTGAGCCCATTACTGAAGCCCACGTGCGTAGAGCCCGTGCTCCGCAACAAGAGAAGCCACCACAAGGAGAAGACCGCGCACCGCAACAAAGAGTAGCCCTCGCTCACCACAACTAGAGAAAGCCCGTGCGTGGCAATGAAGACCCAACACAGCCAAAAATAAATAAATAAATAAATTTTAAATCTTAAAAAAAAAAAAAGTGATACTATTTTTATGACTAAGTCTAGGTCATAAAAATGCCAAGCATGTCTGCTTTGTTCTCTTGGAGGATTCATTGTGGTGCAAGCCAGCTACCATAACTGCCCTAAAACTGCCATGCTGTGAGGAAGCCCAAACTCTTTACGTGGAGGGATCATGTGGAGAAGTCCAGAGAAGGGTGCTTGGCTATCCCCCAGCTGCTCAGCCCTCTGCTGTTCCATCTTCAGCTGCTGTCTAACTACATCACATGGGGGACCCTGAGCCAGAACAGCCCAGCTGTACCCTTTCCAAATTCCTTGCCCACAGAAATCACGAGAGGGAAGACAACGATTGCTGTTATTTTAAGCCAGGAAGGTTTGATATGATTGGTTACACAGCAATAGATAATCCAAATGGGTTTATACTTATTTTATTATCAGTCTTTCCTGGTAGATTGTAGTTTCTGTTTTCTGCTCTATCCCCAGCAGTTAGCCCGGAATGTACTATGCTCCACAGATATTTGTTGTATAAATGAAAGTTAACAGACCATATCAGCATGGTGTTGGGGGAACCAAAGGGGTGTGGGAGCCCAGGGGGGGCTCCTAACCCAGACTGGGAGATCTGGGAAGGCTCCCTGGAGGAAGCGATACTGCTCTGAGTCCCTGGGCGGGGCTAGACACACAGGAATATTATTCCTCATCTCTGGTGCTGCTTGTTTGTTCTTGGCCCAAATGAGGCTTCCTGGCTTGATGTGCATCAACTAGGCCGATCCCTGTGTCCATTTCCTCTTCCCTCTCCCTGTTGCAGTTGCAGTTCTCTTTTCTCCCTCCTTTGTTGGGCCTGTGGGCTCACTCCTTCTGCCTCCTCTGACTCTGGGTCTGGCTGGAGAAAATTAAGTCAATGGGGAGGGAGGAATTGACAAATAGATGGTCTAGTAATTGAATTTTTTTTTTTTTTTTTCGGCTATAGCCCTTTCTCCACCCCACAGAGAGCAGGAGGAATTAACTCTCTAGACAGTGGTTTTTCCTTGCTAAGGAGCTCTGGTGTTGCCTTCTCTGCCTAGACCAGCAGGGAGGAGAGGGGGGTGGCAAGCAGGAGCCTTCTTAGGATCCTCTAGGCTAAGCCTTGCACGGAGAAGGAAACTGAGGTCCAGGGAGGGGAGGGATTCTCTGAAGGCCCTAAGTGGGTTAACATCTGAGCTAGGACTAGAAGGGAAGGCAACTGGGGCCAGCCCCTGAACTGCCGCAGGATCGTGGCGGGGAGCAGAGACTGCAAAGGCCTTGGTGTGTAGCAGGGACACAGGGCAGCAGGCTACAGGAAACCTGGGGCTCCTGGTCCCTGGCAGTCCCTATACCATTGGTTGGGGTTTCCTTGTCTGGGAGGGGGTGGAGTTACTAGGGTGGCCAGGCTGCTGGGCACCCAGGAGGTGATGCCTGTTGCTCTGCAGGTCCAGCCACCCTGCAGGACCTGGCTACCTTGCAGGTCTCTCTTCATTGTAGAGTACCCTCTATGGGCAGAGGTGGGTGCCAGGGGGTTGGTAGTGACCTTGGGCAGAGGGTTGGCAGGACTGGAAATAACCCGGCCACGTGCTCTAAATCTCACCATTCTGAAAAATGAAATGGCCTCTTGGATCTCACGCAGCTGCAGTGAGTTATGGAGGGCACCGCTCATAGAAGCCCTCCATCAATACGGCCCGTTACTGCCTCATTGTCCAGATGATGACACTGAGGCTCCAGGAGGCCCTCCCTGGCTCTGGGTTGCAGGCTACCAAGTGGCAGCCTCGGAATTCAAACCCAGGACCGCCGAGCTCCCAAGCCCTCTGCTCACCCAGGCTTCTCAGCTCCTCGTCCTCCAACCCTGCGCGGGTGGGCGCCGGGGCAGGGGGCGTGGGCGGAGGGCGGTGGG
>NW_006798890.1:1507878-1516198 GCF_000442215.2 Lipotes vexillifer | reverse complement strand
GGGGAGGGCGGGGGCCCGCCTTGCCCAGCGGCGGCTGCCGGTCTCCGGAAGTGCTTGATTTATTAAGCTAATGTTCTAGCGCGTTTACCCCATCCCTTAACGAGCTGTTTCCACCAGGGGATGTCTGCAGAGCGACTGCAGGATTCCAGCCGCTCCAGGAGAGAGGCAGGGGTGGCTTGTGGTGGGCTGTGCGGGTCTGGGGTCTGGCCGCCCAGGGAGGGGTGAGGTTGCAAAGTCTGGGTTGAAAAATCACCCCGGGGTGCGGGGCGTGGTGAGGGGAGGCGGGAGGCTGGTGCAGTCCGGGAGCAATCCAACATTTCTCCCGGGGCCAGCCTGGTGCACCTCCCAGTGACTCAGGGGCCTGGGAGGGAACCCTGGCTCCAGCATTCTGGCCTGGTTCCTCCCTGCCTGCCCCTCTTCCTCAAACTTCTGAGGATTCTGAGCATAGCCTGCCTACTGTCTGCTTGTCATCCCTATGGAGCTGGCATTTCTGTGTCTTGATGTGACAGTTATGTACTTTGCAGCCAGACAGATCTAGGTTCAAATCTAAGCCCCCCTGTGACCTTGGGGGGAAACCCTGACCTCTCTGAGCCTCAATTTCTCATTTTAATATGGGGATAAGAAGCTGTGTTTTGTGGGGTTATCACTGAGGATCAGCGATAATGCACGAAGAGCTGTGTACAGGGTGATAAACCCTGCCTTGGCCACCTGGCCTGCTGACAGCGGGGCAGACCTACTGGGCCACATAACCCGGACCCGGTATGCCCCGTGCACAGCAGATGCCATGATCCTGAGATGGGCTCCTCACACGCAGCAAATGCCTGCTGACAAGCCCATGCTGCAGGCAGCTCAGAGGCTTTGCTTTCCTCAAGCAGCGCAAGCAGTGCTTGGTATTTGGCTTTAAAAAGCCTGATTCCTGGACTTCTCTGGTGGCGCAGTGGTTAAGAATCTGCCTGCCAATGCAGTTGACACGGGTTCGAGTCCCGGTCCGGGAAGATCCCCGGTCTGGGAAGATCCCACATGCCACAGAGCAACAAAGCCCATGTGCCACAACTACTGAGCCTGTGCTCTAGAGCCCTGCGAGCCACAACTACTGAGCCCACGTGCCACAACTACTGAAGCCCGTTCACCTACAGCCCGTGCTCCACAACAAGAGAAGCCACCACAATGAGAAGCCCATGCACTGCAACAAAGAGTAGCCCCCGCTCGCTACAACTAGAGAAAGCCCGTGCACAGCAACGAAGACCCAACACAGCCAAAAATAAATAAATTTATTTTTTTAAAACCCCCCAAAATACCTGATTTGTTTCTCCTTCACCAAAGTCGCAATCCCTCAGAGCCTGGACTCTGTGCCAGATTGGGTGACCTGCTCAGTGGTAAAACTGTTCCACTTGGCACTCATTCTTTTTTTTTTCTTTGACGTGTGTATTGCTATGTTTTTTCTTTAGCATGTGCCTGGTATCTAGAAGGCCCTCATCAAGGGGTAGCTATCACTGCTCTTCAGATTGGGGAAGACGCTGCCCACTGACTCTGTCCCCTAGGAGGGAAAATAGAACGACTAGCATGGGTCTTTTGGGGTGGATACCTTCTGGCATGGTGCGCAAGGCCCACTCATCTTCCCCAGGAACTGTCACCCCAATTTTCCACAGCAGGGCAGTTGAGAGACTTGCCAAGGCATCTGGCACACAAGTGGCCAAGCAAAGACTGACGCCCAGCCTGCTGGACTCCCAAACCAGTGCCCCTGCCTCTCCTCACTACAGGTCACTGAGGGAGCAGACCTGCTGAAAACAGGACAAAGGTGAGTTCTCTCAGCTTCTTTCTTTCTTTTCTTTTTTTTTTTTTTGCAGTACGCGGGCCTCTCACTGTTGTGGCCTCCCCCGTTGCGGAGCACAGGCTCCAGACGCGCAGGCTCAGCGGCCATGGCTCACGGGCCCAGCTGCTCCACGGCATGTGGGATTTTCCCGGACTGGGGCACAAACTCGTGTCCCCTGCATCGGCAGGCGGACTCTCAACCACTACGCCACCAAGGAAGCCCTCAGCTTCTTTCTTGCAGCAGGTTAACCAAACTTGGGCTCTGGGTGAATATGGGATTTTGTGGACCCTTTTTAGGAAGGGCTGAGTTTGGAGGAAGAGAGTCTTGGAGGGGCCTGCCCCACTACTGGGTACCTTGCCCCTGTTGCCTTGGTTTATGTCCCTCACTCAATTCAGAACCTCCCCTATTTCCTGAAAGAGAACTGAACTGCCCAAAATTGTTCATAAGCAAGTGGGATGGACTGAAGGTTAAGGCAGAGATGGATGAGGCTGTTTCTGTTCCTGCTTTATAGCAGAGCCTAACAGAAGCCATACTAGATGTTCTGTTCCCCATGCCCCTGCCCGGCCGCCTGCCCGGGGGCTCTGCCCCATCTTGCCCTCTCACAGACGGCTTGCTCACCTTCGCCAGCCTTGGTACTGCTGTTCCCTCCTTGCCGGCTTCCCTCTGCATGGCCGGTGCCTGGAGTGGTTAGTCCTTTTTCAGTCGCCGCCTGATCCAGGGAAGCCCTCCAGCCACCCGCACTCCAGCACCACCACCACCCCACCCCCCCACCCCACCCCGCAAGCCTTCCTGGCTTCTGTGGTCTTTGTAGTTTTCATCTGCAGGGCCTTTGTTGATTGCCTGTCCCCTTCTAGAATGGAAGTTCTGTGAGAGCAGGGACTTGGGCTGCTCTGTGCCCAGGACACCCCCAGGAACGCGGTGGTGAATAATCCACTTTAAGCTCTTTTTTTCTCAATCTCACCTGTGCCCCAGATCCTGGCTTAAATTTGCACACCTGAGTTTACCTCAGGACTCCAGGCACTTTATAGGCACACCTTCTCCCACTTTTGCTCACACTTGGTGTTTGCCCTAAACAGACACTACCATGTGCTTTCCACATATTAACTTAATCCTCACAAAACCCCCTTAAGGTAGGCACTGTTATTATCAGCATGCCCATTTTACAGATGAGGAAACTGAAGCTAGAGAGAGCTGGTCCAGTCCTACACCGTGAGTGAGTGGCAGGGCTGGGGTTGAGATGGAGATTGTTGGTTCTCGGGAACCCCTACTGCAGACTGCATCTAGAAGCAGCAAGATGCTCTCACCTGCCGCTCAGGGGGCAGCGTCCCCACCACCCCTATCCCTATTGCTCCCTAGATGGCTTTTCAGAGTATTTCTTCCAAATACATATGATGTTTGTTCCACACTGTACATGTCTGGATGAGCAAACTTTCCTCCATCTTTTACACATTTAACAGAAACCAGCGTGAGAAAAAAGGACAGTGCTTAAGGAGATGGGAGCCTCTGCTGGAACCCAATGGAACTGGGTCTGGGGGAGGGATGGGCGCAGTCTACAAAGCCTCCTGGAATCTTTTTGTCTCTCTGAACCCCTCATCTGCCCCTTCCTCATGCTCCTCCCTTTCATTCGTCCTCTCTGGGCTCCAAGTGGACGATAACCTCCCCATGGCTCTGAAGCACTTATATACCTTTCAGTTCCCAGGGGAAGAGAGAGAATCTAATTGGCTGAGTTCGGACCAGGTAGGTCCAGTGGGGCCCTGTCACCTGTGACTGGGGGAGAGGGTGTGAGGGACACACATGGTGGTCATGGCCTTGGCCTGTGTGTGGAGGTGTAGTCTTCAGAGGAGAGGGGTGGCAGTGAGCTGTTCAGGCAGCACTAAAATACCTGCTATGGCCGTGAAGATCCTTGAAGGCTAAACTAAGGGACTTATCCTCTAGGGGTTGTTTAAGCCAAGGAGTAGCAGAACCTGATTCACAGCTGAAGGCTTGCTTTGGCTGATGGAGGTGGGGGTGGGCTACGGGGAGACCAGTGAGGGGCCCATTACTCCTGTGTTAGGTGGTGAGGGCCTGGACGTGGGCACAGCGCCCCGAAGAGGAAGCACTGGCACATGCTGCCTCCTTCTCTGGGCCATTTTTATTTCCTCCCTCCTGGGCCATCCATTGATTCTGAGCCCTTACTCCACGCCAGGCCCTGTGCTGGGTGCTGAGGCCCTGCCCTGAGGTGCTCACTGCTGTGGGAGAGACAGGACATGGACACATACCTCACTTACACTGGGGAGTTGATGTGTGGGAAAGGAGGGTCAGGCAAAGTGCTTCTGAAGATCCCACGAGGGCAAAATTACTTGGGGTTGGGGCCTGGGGCGGGAGGGAGGATCTGGACCATATCCTGCAGAGTTAGCATGAGGCAGGCCCGGAAGAACAGGTAGGAATTGAATGCATGGAGCCATGGGTGAAGGACTTTCTGGGTGGAAGGGACAGCGTGGGCAAAGGCCTGGGGTTGGCAAAGTATGCGGCGTGGCTGGCAGTCCTATGAGTGGGGTGTGTGGAGCTGAGTAATGGGAGGTGGAACTAGAGGAAGGCAGGAACCTTCCTTCGTGGAACATTTTAAATGCAAAGCTAAGGGGTTTAGACTTTATGCTGCGGCAGTGAGGAGCCTTTGACCATGAGCAGATAGTGATGTGGTCAGTGTTTCCCTTCAGGACGCTGATAAATTAAACCGGCGAGGAAGGCACTCAGGCCTTCGGAGTGCCAGGGTCTGGGGGACACGTTGGTGCCTTGAAATCCTCCTCTGAAATGCCCATCCCCATATCCCAGGGCCTTTGGGAACACAGCAGGGTGGTCGATGAGGCCAGGAGAGGTTTGTGCAGGCACAGGGTGGCCGTGGTAGCCGCCACATGTCTGAGGGCCCGCAGAAGCTGCTGATGGCTGAAAGGTAATTAACAATTGTAATCACTCCTGTCATGACATCATTAAACTCCAATTGCACTGGCTGGGCAGCTGATGGATGGGCTCAGGAGTCACAGCTCATGGGAAGGGCAGGATCATTTGTCAGTAGGCAGAAGGTCAGCAGTGGGGCCCAGGTCTGTGCATGTGAGGTGCTGGTGGGGCCCCGAGGTTCTGGCTGCCATCCTGGGCCAGGTCATGGCAGGTGAGGCTGGGCCCAGACCCCGAGCAGGTCCAGATTCTAGCGTTTGACAGTAGGTGTGAGCTGGGGGATCTTGAGCAATTAGACAGTGGAGGTGCCCCAAGGCCCTGTGACGGGGGCTGAGTTGGGGCACAGGTTGTGGGGCTCTGGGCGTCCCACTCCTTTTGCTTCAAAGCTTTTCTCTCTCTAAATGGAAGTGTTATTTTTGTTGATTATACATGAGTACTGAGAAAGAAATCCAAACAATATGAAGGAAGTATGTCTTCCACGATCCCGTTCCCCAGACATCCTCATTCTTAAAAGTTTGGCTTATGTTCTGGTTCCTGAGGCCCCTGCCAAGATTCTACCTGCTCCGTGGGCTATCCCGGTGACCTCCCAAGAAATCCCCTTTTGGGCTTAAAAATAGTTTGATGCCATTCCTTCCAGGTGTGGTCAAACTCAAGGAATAGAAAATTCCTACCTTCTCCCCACCAACCTGCGGCCCCCCCGAGCCTATCCCCCTCACCCCACTGCCAGGGCTGGTTCCTAGGGTAGTCTGCCACTTTCAGTCAGTAAGCTCAGGAACAAGCTGTAATGTCCCAGCTTCTGCTGGTTCGTTGTGTTGCCAAGAGCAGAAGCTGCATGGAAGGCTCTCGTTTAGCCAGGCCCTGCGTATTTGCAGATGCTGTCTCGAGGCCCGGGGCGAGGGTGGAGGGGAGAGGAGGAAGGGCTCTATTGCTTGAAAAAGCAACAGGAATTGGGGTTGTGCATGGGCAGCTGGCCACAGGGGTGGAGAAAAACAAGGCCCAGGTGTGTGGGCGTGGGCTGCAGGAGCGTCTCCTGCTGTCTGCACTTCCCTTTGCAGCTGAGGTTGAAGGTGTGTTGGAACGAGCACTCTTGGCCTCCCTCTCCACGCCTCTTGCTTGTCCCACATTGCGTGGGAGGAGGGGTGCTCCATCTGAATGATAGATTGCGGGGAGCCTGACATCCGTGGACCTGGTTAGCCTGGGGCAGAGTCACCGCTTTAAAATGCAGTGTCTTTGGAGACAGGGGGAGTGGGCTGTTTGACGCTGCATATCAAATTATCCCATAACTAAGTGGCATAAAGCAACCCTGTATTCTGCTCACAGGTTCTCTGCATCACATTCTGGGAAGTTCTTGTTCAGGATCTCCTCAGGTGGAATGCAGGCAGCCTCTCTGGGGCAGATTCTCTCTTTTTTTCCGGTGGTTGTTGGGGGGATGGGAGGGGGATCATCTTGCCAACAAGTAGGGGAAGGTAGAAGGCCCCCCCGACCCCGTTCCCCAATCTTGCCTCCCCAGCAGTAAACTGAGTCTTCCTTCTGGCCCTCCTGGGGCTTCTGGTCCCCACAGGGCAGCAGGTGATGACGGGGCTCCCCTCCCTTCCTCCAGGAGCCCAGTGGGCCTGAGGGAGGAACGCCGAGGGGAGTGGCTGATGAGTGTCATGACAGCGATGCCTGACATGGGCTTTGGAAACATTTCCTGCTCTGGCCCGTGTGCCTCTGCTGCCTGAGTACACATTACTAGACACCACAGTCTCGTGGTCCAGAGACTCAGGGTGCTGGTTGTGGAGGGAGGGGTGCATTGGAGCGGGACCAGAACTCAGGGAGCAGGCAGTGTAGACTGCCTGGGGGTGGACAGGACTCCAGTGGAGCATCCTGTGGTAGCCAGCCTCCAAGATGGCCTGCTGACCCATACCTCCTGTGCGGTTCTTTCCACACTGAATCCGGGCTGGCCCCACGTGGCCAACAGAATAAGATGAAAGTGACCATGTGGCTCCCGAGACTGGATCACAACAGGCATTGCAACTTCTGCCTTGGGTTCTTGGCTCTTCTGCTCTGGGGAAGCCAGCTGCTGGGCCGTGAGAACACTCGAGCAGCCTGTGGAGAAGCCCACATGGGGCAGAGCTGAGGCCGTGGACCAACAGCCAGCACTCCCGGCCAGCCGTGGGAGCAGGTCAACTCCAAAGTGGATCCTTGGGCCTGGTCAAGCCTTCAGATGACTGCAGCCACATGGGAGACCCAAGTGAGAATGGCCCAGCATCCCGAAATCTTAACCCAGAGAGTTTGGGAGCATAATAAAGTATTGTGTTGGGTCACTAAGTTTGGTGTGATTTGCTACATAGCATATGATAACGGATAACTTCTATCTCCAAATACTCCCTAGGAAGATGGGAAGATGATCCTTGAGAGGGAGAGGGTGGGGAGGCCGGTTAAACGAGACAGAAAGATAGAGCTCTCCCATCCCCTCAGGAAGATGGGGGAGAAACCAGCCTGGACCCTTCAGCATGGCACTCTCTGGGGTAATGTAAGAGGATTTTGTACAGGTTTCCACAGTGAGTGGCACAAGAGTTGTTGTAGTATACTTAGGCCAGAGTTATGTCATCAGAAAGAATATGTAGACACAGCGAGGGTTTTCGACAAGAAGCCAATCTACTAAAAACATATTTGACAATCATTGATTTAGCCAAACCCCAAATTGATCAACAATCATTGATTTAGCCAAAATTAGGGCATCCTGTACCCTAATTTTATAGAAGAATGGGGGTACCTTAAGTTGTATTTTCCTGTAAGCAGATCCTGAGACCAGGGTTCTAAGGCAAGCCTGTTTGAGAGGTGACCCCAGGAAGCAGGGAGGGGAGCAGGGGAGTGAGACAGGGTGGGGAAGGCAGCCAGGAAAGGGCGTGTTATGGCCAGAACAGGCCCCACTTTGTCGTGCCCTCCTGGACTGTCCCCTACCACACCTGGGTGGAGAGAAGCCTGGGGAGAGTTGCGCTGAGGCTTCCTGCCTATCCTGGAGTGAGGGCAAAGGGGCATGGGGGGGCCCTCATGGATGGAGCAGGCACCTCTCATGGAGTCCCCAGCCTGGGAGGCCTTTCCCAGGCAGTCAGGAGGCCCTGGTGGCCCAGACTCCTGATTGGTGGACAGCAGAACAGAGGAAGGTGATTCATTGCAGATTGGATGCCTGGAGAGTGCTGCCGGGTGCTTGTTTGTGGGGGAAGGGCTCAAGGAGGAAGTGAGAGGAATTGGTTCAAATCCTGGCTCAATCCCTTACTCACTGGATAATTTTTATTAGGCTTATCTCCTTTCTCAGCCTCAGTCTCCTTAGCTCCAAAACGAGGCTGATACTTCCTACCCTTCCGACCTTGAATGCTTATAACGGCGGTCCCCAACCGTTTTGGCACCGGGGACTGGTTTCGTGAAAGACCATTTTTCCACTGAGGGGGGGCGGGGGATGGTTTCAGGATGATTCAAGCGCATTACATTTATTGTGCGCTTTATTTCTACTATTATTACATTATAATATATAATGAAATAATTATACAACTTACCATAATTTTGACTTGAGGTGGAGCTCAGGCAGGAATG
>NW_006798890.1:1494830-1507855 GCF_000442215.2 Lipotes vexillifer | reverse complement strand
AGGAATGCGAGCGATGGGGAGCGGCTGTAAATACACATGAAGTTTTGCTTGCTTGCCCACCGCTCACCTCCTGCTGTGTGGCCCCGTTTCCTAACAGGCCATGGACTGGTACTGGTCCGTGGCCCAGGGGCTGGGGACCCTTGGCTTAGAAGAACATTGTAGTGGGTATTGGTAGCTTGCCTCCTAGTCCTCTGTCCATTCCCCCTTCTTCTGACAACATTTGGGGCTCTACCTGTCCCTACTCTGTTCAAGAGGTTTGGCTGGATCTCCACCCCTGGATCCAGTCAATCTGAGCATGGCATCCCCCTGGCTGTGGAGACTGGTTCAGAGATGGGCATGTGCCTGAGCCCGTCCAAGCACAGCCAATCCCAGTGCTTCTGTAGGAGCTCTTGGAAAAGCTTCTCTTTCCTGGTGGACTAGAATCTGAGAGGAAGAGAAGCTTATCACCAAGTGCAGCTTTAGAACAAAGCCAACACACACACGGGAGAGACTAAGAACAAAAGACAAAGAGATTCAGGGCCTAACGATGTTGCTTGAACCCCTGAATCAAGCTGTGCCTGAAGCTGCGGTACCCCTTGCCTTCTCTGTATCTGAGACAATATATTCCCTCTGCTGAAATTTGTTTGTGTTGGATTTTCTGTCACTTGCAACAGAAAGACTCTTTTTTAACCATTAAAAATAATTATTTTATTTTACATTTATTTTTGGCTGCGTTGGGTCTTCGTTGCTGCACGTGGGTTTTCTCTAGTTGTGGCGAGCGGGGGATACTCTTTGTTGCGGTGTGCAGGCTTCTCATTGCAGTGGCTTCTCTTGTTGCAAAGCACGGGCTCTAGGCGCTTGGGCTTCAGTAGTTGTGGCGCACAGGCTCAGTAGTTGTGGTGCACGGGCTTAGTTGCTCCGTGGCATGCGGGATCTTCCCAGACCAGGGCTCAAACCCATGTCCCCTGCCTTGGCAGGCAGATTCTTAACCACTGCGCCACCAGGGAAGCTCTAACAGAAAGACTTTTAACTGATAGAAATTGCAGAAGCTGCAAGTTTTTGTTTGTTTGTTGGCTTAAAAGAGTGTTTGAAACCATACAGTCCTAGCCCAGAGGAATTCTCTGAAGTGTTTCTCGAATAGGTGGATAAATGAATTACCTAACTGTGTTCTCCTATTATTACTTTGGTCGATGGACATGAGAATTGGTAAATGGAGATGCTAGAAGAGGGGTGTTGGAAAATTTTCTTGTTTTTCCCTAACACTGGAGAAACTTTCATTCTTGTTTTGTGGGGTAGGCCAAACCCTGCCATCATTATGAGGATGACGAAGGGTGTGAAGGGCCAGGGCAGGACCTCAGGGAGAAGGCCTGAGAGAGGAGGCAAGAGTCCTTTGCAGGGAGTCAAGGGGCTCATCTTACGCTTTGGGGCTCAGCCCCTGGAATGCAGGAGGAAAGAGGGAGCGTGGAACGTGGAGAAAGTTTGGGCTCTCGATCCAGACAGCCAGGTTGAATGCTTGCTCTTCTGGTGACAGCCTATGTCCCTCTGTCTGCCTCACCGAGCTGTGAGCTCAGATCTTTACCTTGTGTCCCGAATGCCAGGCTTGGCACAGAGGTGGCCTCAGAGCAGACTCATGGGACAAAGCCGAGGATGACAGGAGATCCCTTTCCCAGTGAGAATGACATTTGTGGTAGAGTCTCAAGTGTGTGCCTCTCTCTCCTCCCATCAATGCTCTTTCTCATCAGTGTTCAATTTTTCTTCTCTTCTTTGCGGCGCACATGTTCTCCTCACTCCTTAAGCAGTTGGTCCCCCTAAAAGAGGTTGTTTTCCCAAGAAACAATTGGTTGTTTCCACCAATTGCAAACAGATGAAAACCCCCCTTGCCTGAGACTTCCCTGGTGGTCCAGTAAGACTCAGCGCTCCCAATGCCGGGGGCCAGGGTTCAGTCCCTGGTCAGGGAACTAGATCCAGAATGCATGCCACAACTAAGAAGTCTGCATGCCACAGCTGAAAGATCCCGCATGCCACAACTAAAGATCCCACATGCCGCAACTAAGACACGGAGCAGCCAAAATAAATAAATAAATAAATAAAATTTAAAAAACAAATAAATTTAAAAAATATATGTTAAAAAGAAAGAAAATCCCCTTTCCCTTCCCCTGACCCCTACTGCATGTGGTCATGGAGGTGTAGGGATTAGCCTCACCTTTGCTACTTACCAGCTGTGTGGCCTTGGGCAAGTGTCTTGGCTTCTCTGAGCCTCAGTTTCCTCATCTGTGAAGTGAAGATAACTCATTCTTTGTGGGGTTATGTGAAGATTAAATGAAATAACTTATGTGGAAGGGCTGAGCACAGTGCTTTCCATTAAAGTTGGGTGCAGTAAGAGAGAATTCCCACCCTCCAGCCTCCAATGAAGGTAGGACTTGAAGAAGTGTCTGTGCATTGATTCCACATGACCCCACGTGTCCGTGTGTGTGTGTGTGTGTGTGTGTGTGTGTCCACGTGTGTGCATGTGTACTGTGCTTATGGGATGTGCATGCGGACTTGAAGAAGTGTCTGTGCATTGATTCCACATGACCCCACGTGTCCGTGTGTGTGTGTGTGTGTGTGTGTGTGTGTCCACGTGTGTGCATGTGTACTGTGCTTATGGGTATGTGCATGCTGTGTTTGTGAGCACCTAAGTGTGTGTGTAAACAGAAATGTGCATATACGAACGTGTGCTTCTCTGTGCGCATGAGTGTGTGTGGGTGTGCGCGTGTGTTTTCCCAGCACTATTAGTGGAAAGCCGTAAGTATGCTTTATGGCAGCAGCAGTAGCAGCTCTGTCCTCCCAGCCATTAAGCTGCCTCCCTCCTCTCATCTGGGGGTGGGGAGCTGCTGCAGCCTTGGTGCCCTCCCTCCCCAACCCCTGCATGCTGAGTGAGCACCGTTGCCCCCCCTCTCACCATATGCCTGTCTTTTACAGTTCTTTGGTGCGTGGTGCCCATCGAGTGGGTAATTAGCTAAATGAATTAACTGACGTCCATACACGTAATTAGCAAATGGTTATAAGCAGCTATTCTCCTTGGGATGTCTAAAATTTCTAGGGGTCAGACGCTGGGGGGGGAGGGGGAGGGTTTGTGATCTTTTATAAGGAGGAATAAAAGCAGCCAGTGTGAGTGCCAGGGACCACGACGGGCCTGGGGTGCTCTCCAGGCTCAGTGGCCTGGCTGTGGTGGGGGAGAGGGGCCAGGAAGGAGGGGAGAGGGGTCCATGAACTTGGTCAGGGGAAACTGACTCCTAAGGCACTGGGAGTCAGAAGGCCTGGGTTCCCGCCCCATCCGTGTGACTTTCTCTGTGACCTTGGGTAAGTCTCTTCTCTCTGGGCCACAGTCTCCACTTCCAAGAGAAATGGATGGGACCAGCTGTCTCTTAGGACTCTCCCAGTTCTGACATTCTTCTCTACTTTAAGCCAAACTTTCTAACAGCAAACAGGGTTGTGCAAAGATGGAGCCATGTGCCCCCTTCTTCCTTCCAGAGCACGGCGTCACCATGCTCTCTCTCACCTGTAGGTTTGGGTACATGCTGTGCCCTCTGCTCCAAATGCCCTTGTCCACCTTCTCTGCCTTTAAGGTCGTCCAGAGCAGCGCGGTCCAATAGAACTTTCTGAAATGATGGAAATAACCCATACAGTAGCCACGAGCCACATGTAGAGATTGAGCACTTGAAATGTGACTAGTGCAACTGAGGGATTGGATTTTAAATTTATTCACTTTTAATTTATTTACATTTAAATAGCCACAAGTGGTTCGTGGCTATTGTATTGGACAGCACAGCTCTAGATCTTTTAAGATCCAGTTGATTCATTTATTTGATTACTCAGTCATTCATTCATCCAACAAATATTTATTGAGTGCCTGCTGTAGCTAGGCATGGAGGAGACTACCAAGAATAGGCAGTCATGACCCCTGTCCTCATGACACAGTTGTAATGGGAAGGAATAGGAGGGAGAGAAGAGAGAAAAACAAATGGACAAAATAATTGGAAATTATAATAAGAGCTATGAAAGAAATCAACTAGGGGTTGAGACAGAGACTAGAAAGCCCAGGGAAGACCTTCTTTAGATGGGGTGCTCAGAAAACGTGTTTCGGAGGAGGTGTCATTTAAGCTGGGGCCCAAGGGATGAGAATGAGCCCTCCAGGGAGAGAGTGGAGGAGGGGTGCTGTAGGCACTGAGGTCAGGAGGCAGGAAGAGCTGGTGAGTCTGCAAAAAATCAGTGGGGTTGGGGTGTGAAGAGTGTGAGGGTGAGGCCAGGAAGTGGGGGCAGGTGCCTGATTGAGAGGCCACAGGAGGGCTATGGATTTTGTGGTAAGAGTGGTGGAGGTCCCTGAGGGGGCCTAGGCAGAGACGTGGCACCATGAATGAACATCTTCAGAAGCTGACATGGCTGCTCCAAAGGGGCCAGTGGAGGGGGCCCTAAGGGAAGCCAGGGGATGGTCATCTAGAGGAGGGCACCTGGCCAGGGTGGTACAAGGACAGCTCATAGTCCCTTCCACCAGGAAGCTTTCCCTGGCTCCCCCAGGCTAGACCAGGCACCTCTCTGTGATAATGGCACCGCCAGGCCTAACTCCGCCACGGCACTTTCACCACTTGTCATCACCTGTTATGGTCAGACCTCCCCACCATGGGATCACATCTGATTCTGCATCCCCACCTCAACAGAGGGCCTGGTGCAGAGTGGGTGCTCAGGCAGGACAGCCCCTCCCCAGCTCAGCCGGGGTGTCCTCCATCTCCTGGGAAGAGGCCACCTGGGAAGGTGACAGTGGTGGTGGGAGAGATGCCTGAGCCCCTGCCTTCTCTACTACCCCTGCTGCCTCATGTGCTGCATTTTGCGGTTTACAGAGCCTCTTTCCCATCCATGGCCTCAGCTGTCTCTCCAAACAGCCCTGAGAAGTAGGTGGAGCAGTAACCCTCATCTACCCATTTTATAGATGGACAGACAGGAGCCCAGGGGGACCAAGTACCTTAGCCTGGAGCAGAAGTCCTCAACCTCTTTGGAAGTTACAGATTATGGAGGTTCAGTGTATAACTTTTGGGTCAGACAGCCTGGGTTTGAATGCTGGCCATTAATTTCTTAGCTGTGTGACTTCAGGCAAAGTACTTAACCTCTCTGAGAATAAGTGTCCTTATCCGTAAAATGGGGGAATAACTGCATCTATTTCCCAGGGTGGTTGTGGGACTTGTAAAGTGCTCAGGGGAGTGCCTGGCATATAAGAAGCATTTAGAACTCTTCGCAATGGTTGTTTGGGAATCTGATGGAAGTTATGTACATCCACAAAATGCATATATGGTTTCAGAAATTTCACAGAGCTCCTGGAGCTCAGCCATGCATGCCGTGGTGACCATGGACCCCAGGTTAAGAAAATGTAATAAGAAAGACCCTAGTAGCAAGAGAGATATTTAAGGAATAAAGTGTTTAAGGAAAAAAAGGTATGTAAGACTGACATGGAAAAGATTTTTAACACTTAACCAAAGGACATATAAGACTACTTAAATGCAAAGACTTAACATTGATAAGGGTATCAGTTGTCCCCAAATCAATATATTAATATATAAATATATTTAATGCAACTCTAACGTTCCAACAGGGATTTCTATGGAATTTTATATATATATATATATATATATATAGATAGATATATAGATAGATAGATAGATAGATAGATATAGATATAGATATAGATATAGATAAAGATCCAAAAAACAGCCAAGCCCTTTCTGAAGAAAAATAAGGTGGGTAGACTTGCCCTACCAGGTATCAGTATTTGTTATAAAGCTCTAATAGTTAAAACAGTGTGGGTAGGCTCAGGAATGGGCATATTGACCAGGGAAATAGAATTGAGAGCCTGACATAGAACTCTGCATTTAATAGAGAGACTGACATAGAACTCTGTATGACAGAAGCAAAAGGCAATTACCAGCGTGGTTCAGACTATGGCAGATTCCAGAGCCAGACTGCCTGGCTTTGAATCCTGGCTTTGACACTTACTAGCTGTGTGATCTTGGGCAAATTGCTGAATCTCTCTGGCCTCAGTTTCCCCAGGGAGGAAAGAGGGGCTATTCAATAAGTGGAAGTGGACAACTTAGTTGTAGATATGGAAAAATGAAACAATTCATACCCAACTTCTTACCAAAAAGTCAATTTCAAATGAATTAAGTACTTAAAGATCCAAAGCAACACATTGAAACATTGAGAAGAAAATGTAAGTGAACATCATTCTGACTTTGGGGTAATTTTTTAAAGAGACCTCAAAAGCACTAACCATGGGACTTCCCTGGTGGTGCAGTGGTTAAGAGTCCTCCTGCCAAAGCAGGGGACATGGGTTCGAGCCCTGGTCCGGGAAGATCCTACATGCTGTGCTGCAGCTAAGCCCGTGCGCCACAACTACTGAGCCTGTGCTCTAGAGCCTGCGAGCCACAACTACTGAGCCTGTGCTCTAGAGCCTGCGAGCCACAACTACTGAGCCCGCACGCCTAGAGCCTGTGCTCCGCAACAAGAGAAGCCACCGCGATGAGAAGCCTGTGCACTGCAACAAAGAGTAGCCCCCGCTCGCCGCAACTAGAGAAAGCCTGCATGCAGCAACAAAGACCCAATGCAGTAAAAAAATAAATTAATTAAATAAATTTTAAAAATAATAAATTTAAAAAAATTTTTAAAAAAGCACTAACCATAAAACACTGATGTATTTGACTATATTAAAACCCAGAACTTTTTCTCAAAAGAAATCTTAAAGGAAGTAAAGTACTACAAACACAAGAACATATTTTCAATACATATAGTAGCTAAAAGATAAGTATTAAGAACATGCAAAATTGGTAAGAAAGAGAAGCAAGCCCAATCAAAAAATGGGAAAGAAATATATGGCTAGGTATTTCTTAGAGAAGGAAACATGTATGGCCAATAAACAACTGAAGAGATGCTCACCTTACTAGTAATTGTGGAAACAAAAGTCAAGACAACAACAAAATGTCATTTTACAACATTTGATTGGCCAAAATCAGAAGGCTGACGATTGGAGTGAGTATGGATCATGGGATTGCTTACGTGTCACTTGTGAGTACACAAATTGATACAACCACTTTGAAAAACAAGTTATTATTATTTTGTAACTTTGGACATTTTCATACCCTATACCCCAGCAATTCTAGTAGGTATATACCCACTCCTAGGTATATACTCCTTGTATTGCACCAGGAATCATGTAGGAGAATATTCATAACAGCAATCTGTAATAGAAAAACAACAACAAACGTCCTCCTCCAAGCAAGGGAATGATAAATACAAAATTCAGCGTAGGGACTTCCCTGGTGGTGCAGTGGTTAAGAATCCGCCTGCCAATACTAGGGGCACAGGTTTGATCCCTGGGTCCGGGAAGATCCCCCATGCCACAGAGCAACTAAGCCCGTGAGCCACAACTACTGAGCCCACGTGACACAACTACTGAAGCCCACGTGCCTAGAGCCCATGCTCCACAACAAGAGAAGCCACTGCAATGAGAAGCCTGCACACTGCAACGAAGAATAGCCCCCACTCGGCCCAACTAGAGAAAGCCCTCATGCAGCACCAGTGCAGCTAAAAAATAAATTAATTAATTAATAAAAAAAAAAATTCAGGATAGTGATTCCCTGAGCTGAGGAGGGACATGGGATGAGGAGAACAATATAGATAGATGAAAGTTATCACTAATGTTCTAAAATTTGGGTGGTGGGTTCACAGGTCTTGATTATATTATTAAAAATAAATTGGTGAGAATTAGAAGACAAGCCACAGACTGGGAGAAAATATTTGCCAAAGACACATCTGATAAAGGACTTATCCAAAATATACAAAGAGTTCTTAAAATTCAACAATAAGAAAACAATCTCATTATAAAATGGACAAAGACCTTAACAGACATCTCACCAAAGAAGAAATACAGATGGTAAATAAGCATGTGAAAAGAATCTCCACATCATATGTCATCAGGGAAATGCAAATTAAAACAACAAGATGCTACTGCACATCTATTAGAATGGCAAATCCAAAGACTTTTTTGGATTTGGTAAAATCCAAAACACTGACAACATCAAATAATGGGGAGGATGTGGAGCAACAGGAACTCTCATCAATTGCTGGTGGGAATGCAAAATGGTACAGCCACTGTGGAAGACAGTTTGGTTTCTTACAATACTAAACATACTCTTACTGCATAATTCAGCAATCATGCTCCTTGGTACTTGCTCAAAGGAGCTGAAAACTTAGGTTCACACAAAAACCTTCACACTGATGTTTATAGCAGCTTTATTCATAATAGCCAAAACTTGGAAGCAGCCAAGATGTCCCTCAGTAGGTGAGTGGATAAATAAACTGTGGTACATCCAGACAATGGAATATTATTTAGCACTGAAAAGAAATGAGCTATCAAGTCATGAAAGACATGGAGGAATCTTTTTTTTTTTTTTTTTGTGGTATGCGGGCCACTCACTGTTGTGGCCTCTCCCGTTGTGGAGCACAGGCTCTGGATGCGCAGGCTCAGCGGCCATGGCTCACGGGCCCAGCCGCTCCACGGCATGTGGGATCTTCCCGGACCAGGGCACAAACCTGTGTTCCCTGAATCGGCAGGCGGACTCTCAACCACTGCGCCACCAGGGAAGCCCAAGACATGGAGGAATCTTAAATGCACATTACTAAGCAAAAGAAGCCAATCTGAAAAGGCTACGTACTGTATGGTTCCAACTATATGACATTCTAGGAAAGGCAAAACTATGGAGGCAATAAAAAACAGTGGCTGCCAGGGCTGGGGAGTAGGGAGATGAATAGGCAGAGTACAGAGGATTTTTAGGGTAGTGAAAATATTTTGTATATTTTAATGATGGATATATGTCATCATACTTTTGTCCAAACCCATAGAATATACAACACCAAGAGTGAACCCTAAGGTAAACAATGGACTTTGGGTGATTATGATATGTCATTGTAGGTTCATCCTTGGTAAAAATGGTACATTACTAGAATGGTACATTCTGGTGAGTGATGTTGATAATGAAGGGGGCTATGCATGTGTGGGGATAGGGGTATATGGGAAATCTCTGTACCTCCCTCTCAATTTTGTTGTAAACCTAAAACTGCTCTTAAGAAGTCTTTTTATTTATTTATTTGGATGAGCCAGGTCTTAGTTGCGGCAGGTGGGCTCCTTAGTTGCGGCTTGCCAGCTCCTTAGTTGTGGCATGCATGTGGGATCTAGTTCCCTGACCAGGGATTGAACCCAGGCCCCCTGCATTGGGAGTGCAGAGCCTTATCCACTGCGCCACCGGGGAAGTTCCCAAGAAATCTTAAAGTAAATAAATAAGTAAACAAACAGACAAATGGATGTTGTCAAAACCCACAGAATGTACAACACAAAGAGTGAACCCTAATGTAAACTGTGGAATTTAGTCAATAATAATTTATCAGTATTAGCTCATCAACTTGCTCTGCTAATGCAGGATGTTAATAATGGGGGAAAAAACTGAGGGAGGGAGGGGGAAGGTGGGAATTCTTTGTACTTTTTGCTCAATATTTTTGTAAATCTGAAACTGCTCAAAAAATAGTCTATTAATTAAAAAATAAATAAATGGATGAACAAATGAAGAATAAATGAATAATAAATACGAATAAAAGATAGCCATGGTGTCTTGAGCCAAGTATTATCATTAATCCAGTTCTGCACATCTGAGAGTTATTAAAAAACAAACAAGTTAATCAAAGACAAATAGGTCCTGGACTAGAACCCAGACAAATCCAACATGATGAAATAAAAGTAAAGTCCTATGGTTTGTGCCCAGCTATCAACCTTATAAACAGAATGCAGAGATTAATAGGGATTCAGATAGGGCTAGGAGTTTCTGTTGGCTATCAGCTCAAATGGAAACAACAGTGTAATGCCATGTTTTTTTAAGACAACAAAAACATAATCTTAGGATATTTTAATAATATTACTAACTCAGGGTTTGAGATGGTGGACTGACCATTTTAATTTATTTTTAAAATGTCCCCTCGTTAACAAGAGTCCATTAAAATGCCAGTAAAGGAAATAAAAAGGTACAAACCCACAATAATGAAAAGGCTGGAAAGAAGGAGCATCAGCACATGTGAAATTTTAGCAATAGACCGATATGAAAGACAATTGACAATATGGTCCTCCTCAGTATCCTCAGAGGACTGGTTCCAGGACTCCTGTGGATAACAAGATCTGTGGATGCTCAAGTCCCTTATATAAAATGGCGTAGTATTTTACATTTCGGCACATCCCCCCATATACTTTATAAATTTATTTATTTATTTATTCATTTTTGGCTGTGTTGGGTCTTCATTTCTGTGCCAGGGCTTTCTCTAGTTGTGTTACGCGGGGGCCACTCTTCATCGCGGTGTGCGGGCCTCTCACTGTCGCGGCCTCTCTTGCTGTGGAGCACAGGCTCCAGACGCGCAGGCTCAGTAGTTGTGGCTCATGGGCCCAGTTGCTCCGCGGCATGTGGGATCTTCCCGGACCAGGGCTCAAACCAGTGTCCGCTGCATTGGCAGGCAGACTCTCAACCACTGCGCCACCAGGGAAGCCCCCCCCCCATATACTTTAAATCATCTTTAGATTACTTATAATACCTAATACAATATAAATGCTACGTAAATAGTTATCAGCAGGTAGCAAATTCAAGTTTTGCTTTTTGGAACTTTCTGGAATTTTTTTTGAATATTTTTGATCTGCAGTTGGTTGAGTCTTCGGGTGCAGAATTCACAGATATGGAGCAGCTGACTGTATTTATTAGATATGTGAAGAACTCTTATTTAAAACATTTTTTAACTGTGGTAAAATATACATAACAAAATTTACCAACTACATGATTTTTTGTGTTTTTTTGGCCGCACCATGCTGTTTGCATGATCTTAGTTCCCTGACCAGGGATTGAGCCCCCAGCTTTGGCAGTGAAAGTGCAGAGTCCTAACCACTGGACGGCCAGGGAATTCCCCAGCTTCACAATTTTTTTTTTTTTTTTTGCGGTACTCGGGCCTCTCACTGCTGTGGCCTCTCCCGCTGCGGAGCACAGGCTCTGGATGCGCAGGCCCAGCGGCCGTGGCCCACGTGCCCAGCTGCTCCGCGGCATGTGGGATCTTCCCGGACCAGGGCACGAACCTGTGTCCCCTGCATCGGCAGGCGGACCCTCAACCACTGCGCCACCAGGGAAGCCCCCAGCTTCACGATTTTTAAGTGTTCCGTTCAGTAGTGTTAATTATATTCACATTGTTGTGCAACCAATCTCCAGAACTTTTCTTCTTGCAAACCTGAAACACTACACTCAGTAGAACACCACCTCATTTCCCCCTTCCCCAGTCCTTGGCAACCACCATTCTACTTTGTTTCTATGGATTTGACTACTCTAGGTACATCATAGAGTGGAATCATACAGTATTTGTCTTTTTGTGTCTGGCTTATTTCACTAATCATAATGTCTTCAAGGTTCATCCATGTTGTAGCATGTGTCAGAATTTCCTTCCTTTTTAAGGCTGATTAATATTTCATTGTATGTATATACCACTTCTTGTTTATCCATTCATCAGCTGATGGATATTTGGGTTGCTTCCACGTTTTGCTTGTTGTGAATAATGCTGCTGTGAACACGGGTGTACAAATATCTTTTGGAGAGCCTACTTTCAATTCTTTTGGATGTACAAAGAACTCCTATAACTCAATAATAAGACAAGCAATCCAATTTTTTTAAAAGGGGGAAAGATTTGAATAGACATTTTACCAAAGAAGATACAAAGATCATGGCAAATACAAATACAGAAAGATCCTTAACAACATCAATGAACAGGAAAATAGAACTCAAACCCACAGTGATACTGCTATGAATCCATTGAAATGACTAAGATTAAACTGACTGACCAAATCAATGCTGGTGAAGACATAGAGGAACTGGAATTCTCATACACTACTGGTGGGAATGTGAAATGATACCACTGTTACGGAAAAATTTTGGCAGTTAAAAAAAATGTTAAACCTACATCTATCATGTGACCTGGCTATTCCACTCATAGGTAAATACCTAAGAGAAATGAAAGTATACATGCACACCTAGGTTTGAACATGAATGTCCATACCAGCTTTATCTGTATAATAGTCAGTACCTAGAGACAACTCAAAGTCCATCAATAAGTAAATGAATAACCAAATTGTGGTACATCCATAAGATAACATTCTACTCAGCAATAAAAAGGAACAAATCACTGATGTGTGCAACAGTATATATTCACTGCAAAATAATTATGCCAAGTGAATGAAGCCAGACAAAAAGAACACATAGTATATGATGCCATTTACACAGAATTCTGGAAAATGCAAACTAATCTAGAGTGACAGAGGCAGATTATTTGGTGTCTGGGGGGTGTGGGGGAGGGCCAGTGCAGGGCAGAAGGGAGAGATTATAAAGGGCCATCAGGAAACTTCGGGGGTGATGAATATGTTCATTACCTTGATTGTAGTGATGTTGTCATAAATATATATTTATTACATATATGACAAAACTCATCAAGTTGTATACTTTAAATATGTACAGTTTATTGTATGTAATGATATTTCAATAAAGCTTACAAAAGCAAGCAGGAAGAGATTAGTTAAATAAATCTGAGTAGCGACTTCCCTGGTGGTGCAGCGATTAAGAATCTGCCTGCCAATGCAGGGGACACAGGTTCGAGCCCTGGTCCGGGAAGATCCCACATGCCGCAGAGCAACTAAGCCCGTGAGCCACAACTACTGAGCCTGCTCTCTAGAGTCCAAGAGCCACGACTACTGGAGCCCCCGCACCTAGAGCCTGTGCTCTGCAACAAGAGAAACCACCGCAATGAGAAGCCCGTGCGCCGCAATGAAGAGTAGCCCCTACTCGACGCAACTAGAGAAAGCCCGCACGCAGCAGTGAAGACCCAACGCAGCCAAAAAATAAAAAAAAAAATTAAAAAGTGATTAAAAACAATAAATTTGAGTAGACCCATAGGGAAAG
>NW_006798890.1:1484231-1494788 GCF_000442215.2 Lipotes vexillifer | reverse complement strand
GGGAAAGAAATACTATGTAGCAATAAAAATTATGGAAAAATGTTTATGATAATTGTTGAAAGAAAAAAAAGCAGATTACAAAACAGTATATCCAGTATGGTCATTTTTTTTTTTTTTTTAACCTGAATATCTACAGGATTCACCATTTGGTTACAAATAATGTCTCATTAAAATTAAACCACGCAGGCTTCCCTGGTGGCGCAGTGGTTAAGAATCTGCCTGCCAATGCAAGGGACATGGGTTCGAGCCCTGACCTGGGAAGATCCCACATGCCGCGGAGCAACTAAGCCCGTGCGCTACAACTACTGAGCTTGAGCTCTAGAGCCCGCAAGCCACAACTACTGAGCCCATGTGCCACAACTACTGAAGCCTGCGTGCCTAGAGCCCGTGCTCCGCAACAAGAGAAGTCACGACAATGAGAGGCCCGCGCAGTGCAACGAAGAGTAGCCCCCACTCACTGCAACTAAAGAAAGCTTGTGCACAGCAATGAAGACCCAACACAGACAAAAAAAAAAAAAAAATTAAACCATGGTTTATGTCAGCCCAGAGCCATCCTGCCTGTGTGGGAATTCCCTTTCCCTGCAAAGTCCACCTGTCCCATATGTTTCTGGGTGTTCCCTATGTGTCTCACTGCACTCGGAAAGCAGTCTCAAAGTCATTTGCTTTTGTTGGCACCTGGGGCCCCTGCTGAGTTGAGGCTCCTGCATTAATGCCGCTAGCGGAGCCAGAGGTTGGCCTGTGTTATTGCCCAGGCTGCTGCCAAAGCCCCATGCATGGGGTGCCCACCATTCCTGTCCTGACACTCACACCTTAGGGTGCTCCAAGAGCAGAATGATGAGGGAAGTCCCTCACCTTGTTACCCAGCCAGGGGTCCCCCCCAGAGGTCTTCTTGGGCCCCAGGTGTGGTGAGCTCAGCATGGCAACTCTCTTTGTTGAGAGAGTCTAGGGCAGGGTGAGTTCAACCACCAGCCCCTGTGAGGTGTCTGGAGTGACTGATCCCTCCCACTCTCTGGTGCTGGTGTGGACCAAGTTCCTCTTTCTGTGACAGTTGTCTTTCAGGGACCACCAGCATCCTCTGTCAGGTCTCTTCCAAGTCTGCCAATGAGCCTGTATCCCAAATGTGATTACTGACGGAGATTCTTCTAGGCAGCTCCTTCAGGCCTGTGATCACATCATATATCACATCATATTATATAACATAACATATGTACTTACACATGGGGGAGGAGGAGGGGAGTCCCCATCTCTCCCTGTCAGCATATTTTCCTCTTTCAGCTCTAGTGTAGCTGAAGCACATACCCGGAAAATACTAACAGTGATTCTCTCTGAGTGAAGAGATCATCGGTGGTATTCATTTCCTTTGTTCTCTTCTGAACTGTCCATTCTCATTTTTTTCTACCACTGTCCATAAGGCCAAGGCCAGTGTGTCCTGCTCAAAACCTTATCCCAGCACCTAGCTCTGTGTTTGGCACACAGCAGGTGCTCAATAAGGTGTGAAAGACTAGCAGGTATTACTTTTCAAAACTGTGAGGGGCTGGTTTAGCAATGACAGGGAGACGGTTTTTGCACCCCGCCGCCCGCCTGGCTCCACCTCTAGCCTGTCAGGTCCGGCCACCGGCGTTTCCGCCTCTGCCGCCTCGCGGCGCAGAGTGTCTGGCGCCCGTCCTGCAGCCCTGGCCCTCTGCTCAGCAGCCCGGGGCCGCCTCACCCGCACTGGCGAGGGGAGGGGAGGGGACCAGACTCGTCCAGGAACTGGCCTGGGCCGCTCCTGCCTGGGCCTCTGCCCGCTTCCTGCGCCTCCTTCCAGCCTCCCGCACCCTCCCCCATCAGGTCTGCTCTGGGACCTCGGATGCCCAGTCGCTGAGCCTCGCCCTACGGACCTGCTTCTCCGACGTCCCCAGCAGGCTCCCCGGCCGCGGATCTGCGAGCTGTTGGGTCCTGAGCGCCCCTTACCACTTGGGTAAGACCCGTGCCGCCCTCAGGCCTGCCCCCACCTCCCCATCTCGGAAGGGCCCAATTCCTTGAGATCCTCCTGCTGCTGGCTCTTCCTCGACTCCAGCGCCCTCTCCAGGCAGATCTGCCTCTACCCCAGGAGCGGGCTCCGGATAAGCCAGGTGGTGCCTGGCAGCGCTCTTGCGTGGGCAGGCTGGGGCATGAGGCATCCTGGGATTTGAGCTGGGACGGGCAGACCTCTCACGAGGATGAGGAGGCTGGCCCTTGGCAGTGCCTAGGGCCACAAGACTCACAGTCCAGAGGGTGCAGCCAATGCTGACTCACTCAGGCCAGGCGTGGGGTGGGGGGAGCATCAGCCCGTGGGGGAGCCACTCCCTGGCAAGGGTCCAATCCTGGAAGTCGGACTGGGTTCAGACCCGCAGCAGCTGGGCCAAGGAGGGCGTTCGGCTCCTGCAGGAGGAGGTGGTGAGAGAGAGAGAGGGAGAGCACACTCGAGCTGCTAGGCAGGAGAGAGTTCAGGGCTGGCTGGGCAAGTCCAGTACTCTGCTCACACATCCTGAATCTGGCCTCCACGACTTGTATGCATTCCCTCCTCTCCATTCCCACCATGCTGTATCTTCTCTCCTCTGGACCATTCACTGGGCTTCTCACTGCTCTCCTTGCCCGGCTTCTCCATAAATGGCTGTGGTTCTAAGGGGGGGCCTGGCCTTGAAGCAACGATGAAGTCATCTCTACTTCCGCTCTTGCTGGCATCACTACCTACTTCCTTTGTTCCTCCCTTCTGCCCCCTCCCCATTTATCCCACAGCTTCCTTTATTCTGCCATGCCAAGCCCAAGGGGCCCCCAGAAGGAACTGAGAGTCTTAGCTTGGAGAACAGGAGAGCATGATGACATTCTTTCATTCACTCATTTGATCATTCATTTACACATGGATTTACTTCCATTCACTCACACATTCCCTTGTTCTTTCCCATTCCATTACTCACTCCCTCATTCTCTAGACGCTTACTGAGCATCTACTGTGTTCCAGTAACTGAGTGTTCGATGGGAGAGGGGCAGGATGCTCTGAGGAACCAACACCATCCCTTCTACCTGCTTGATCAAGGTCAAGAAGGAGAAATGAGCACAAGTCATTCCAATTTAAGGGGAAAAGCAATGTGAGAGAGAAATAAAGAGCTGTGAACTGCAGCTGTGTGTTTATGTATGGGGAGTGAAGATACAGAGGAGGAGGATGTAATTTCCACTTAGGAGGAGCCCAGAAGACTTCCTGGAGGTGATGCCATCTGAGCCGGGCCTTGACTGGGGGGAGGGTTTGGATGTTGAGTTATTAGAGGGCATCAGGGTAGATGGAATAGCAGGAGTAAGGGAAAATCCAGATGTGTGAGGGAACAGTGGGAAGCTTTGTTCATGACTTGAGAGGATTAGAAGAAATAAGTCTGGGACTTCCCTGGCGATTCAGTGGTTCAGACTCCATGCTTCCACTGCAGGGGACTCGAGTTCAATCCCTGGTCACGGAGCTAAGATCCCACATGCTGTGTGGTGCAGCCAAAAATTTAAAAAAAAATTTTAAAGATGAAAAAAAAAAAAAGAAGTCTGGACAGGGAGACTAGGACCAGTAGAGGACAGGCTATGTGCTCCCAGGTCTCTGCCAGCTGTCACAGGCTAGGGGAGCAGCCTTGTTCTGGGTGACACAGAGCCTTGGTCATGAGGTAATGGCCTTATCCTCATGGCTAAGGATAATGGTAACATCCTTGTGGATATTAGAACTCTTTAATCGTACAGGCAACCTTAGATGGAGTGAGTTCTTCAATCTTAGAGGTGTGTAAATGGAAGCTGGGACACGAGGCATGTGTGTGGAGATGGGAGAGCTGCAGGTTCTGGCCCCTGGAGGGGTTCGGCTAGGACAGTGCTGAAAGTGGGAGTTGGAGTGGATGATGTCAGAGGTCCCCTCCCACCTAGAGAGTCTGTGGTCCTATCTGGGAAGGCTAGAAGGTCCAGCAGAGGGAATTCCTGGGAGTTGGGTCATTTTTTCACTCATTTATTCCCTCATTTGCCCCTATACCCAATCATCCATTCATTCATTCATTCATCACTTAGTCACTAAACCCTTGGTCTGGGCAGATCCTGTGCTGAGGACTCAGATGAGGTCTCTGCCCCTGTGAGCTCCCAGTCTGATGGGGGAGCAGACCCACACTTGACAGTGACAACCCAGTATCATTGTAGGAATGGAGATTGTTTTACTGTGTTTTGTCACTGAGTGGGAGGTAGAGCTGGGACATGGACCTGAAGAATTATTGCAGATATTTGTCCTCCAGCCAGGAAGGCCCCATCAGTGGGGCCAGATGAAGGATGTAATGTGGGAAAAGAAGTGTTTGAGGGAGAAAATACTCTGGGTTCATGGGGCTTAAGAGGCAATCTTCCACCAGTCATGAACCACTCGAGAACCAGGCCTTTGGGCTGAGGGCACCACAACCTCATCCCTCACCGGAAATGAGCCTGCTGGATTTGAGAACCTCTAGATAATTCCTCGGTCAGCATAAGCTGTAAGCAGGTTATGTAGAGTGGTGGTTAAGCTTCTGGGCTCTGGACCTAGATCAGAGTGCAAGTTGTGGTGCTAACTATTATCAATTGTGTGACTTTGGACAGATGACTCTGCCTCTGTTCTTTCCTTTGCAGGAGAATATTAATCATAATACTGTTGTCTTAGAGTGAGGCCCAGAGATGGTAACAAACGTGACTGGGCAGGTAAGAAGGGCTAAAATGATGATGATGGGGATGACAGTGATTATGATGACGATGATAGTGATATACAGTATAGTGATATACTGTCAACTGCTGCCTCTAAAACCTCTGGGCCTCATTTTCCCCAGCTTAAAATGGGAGGACTGACCTAGCTCACTGGTTCTCAAAGTGTGGTCCCCGGACCAGCAGCATCAGTATCACTTGGGATCTTGTTGCAAATTCTTGGGCTCTGCTGCAGCTCTGCTGGAGGTAGGTCCTAGAAATCTGTATTTTATTTTTTATTTATTTATTTTTGCGGTACACGGGCCTCTCACCATTGTGGCCTCTCCCGTTGTGGAGCACAGGTTCTGGACGCGCAGGCTCAGCGGCCATGGCTCACGGGCCCAGCCGCTCCGCAGCACGTGGGATCTTCCTGGACCGGGGTACGAACCCGTGTCCCCTGCATCGGCAGGTGGACTCCCAACCACTGCGCCACCAGGGAAGCCCAAGAAATCTGTATTTTAATAAGTCCTCTGGGGACTTCCCAGTCAGTCCAGTGGTTACGACTCTGTGCTTCCACCGCAGGGGGTGCTGGTTTAATGCCTGGTCAGGGAAGTAGGATCCCACATGCCTCAGGGGGCGGCCAAAAAAAAAAAAAGCCCTCTGGGTGATTCTGATGCAGGCTGAAGTTGGAGAACCATTGACTAGCTATCACTTAAGACCTCTTCTGGATTCGCCTTTCCAGGCCTATGATTCATCAGGCGTGTTTCATGCCTTCTGCATTTAGGGCCCTGGTCTGGGGGCTCGTGGTACAGGCACAGAGATGAGTAAGATGTGACGTCAGCCATCAGGGGGCTCCCAAGTGAGTTGGAAAGGGGAGACAGACACCCTTGGAAATATTCATTGGAGTAACAGACCTAACAGAACTGCTAAAGAGACACAAGAGTCAATTCTGTACTAAATAGCAAAGGGGAGGGAGACCTTTGTGGGCTGGAGGGGCCTCTGCAGAAAGATCTAGTTCCTGATAATATCTTGATTCAGCCTTGCTGCAAGTCTTCTCATAAGTCTAACTGAATGATGTCTTTCATATTTTATGCCTTGTTGTGGTGTGGGCTGGACAGGACTCTAGACTTGAGGCCAGGGGGATTCTAGACAACTTCCTTGCTCTATGACTTTGGTTGGCTCACTTTTCATCCCTGTGTCTCGATGTGTTCATCTGTAAGATGGGGACACTAGACTGAGTCCAGTGAGTCTGAGCCCAGACAGCTCTGGAGAGAGGGTAGGGTTGGGGACCAGAAGCTCTCTGGGTTTCTATCCCCTCATCTGCCTAGTGAAGACCCTGAAATGGTCCTGACTGCATGCCTTACCCAGTGAGATTGGGGATCCAGTGAGTTGAGCTATCCCCTTTCTAGGCCAGTTTTCTTACCTGTCCAGAAAGGTCTCATGACACCTGTCCTCTTCACCTCACATGGCTTTTTATCATACTGAGCATGTTCTTCAACCTCAGAGGCTCCTTGATGCCTAAACCCTGTTGCCTGGCATTCAAGGTCCTCCACGATAGACTCCCAGCTTTTTCCTGCAAGATGAGGGCCCTCACTGCCTATGACTGCATCCTTTTCTGTTCCCATTAGGCCTCCCACCTCACCCCTCTTGTCAGCCTATTCAGTCTTCAGTCCGGCTCTACCTCCTCCACAGAGCCTCCCAGCTTGCCCCAATCCTCAGTGCATCCTTGGATCATCTTGCCATTTTTAAGGCGTGACTTTAATTTTGCATTTGTAGACACTGAAGTACTGACAGACCATAAACTCTTTGAAGGTAAGGCCTGAGCTCACAGTGATGGACATTATCGTCCTTGACTCCCGGAACAGGGCGGCCCAGAGAGAGGAGAAAACTTGCCCAAAGTCACATAGCACATTAGTGAAAGAAACAGGCCCAGAAACCAGTTGTCTTAGGCCCAAGAGGAGACATTATTAGGGATGTGGTGAGTGAACTAGAGGGGCAGAGGAAAGGGCAGAGGCCTCAGAATTGGACTGACCTCTGTTCCAGCACAGCTCTGCACTCAATAGCTGGGCCACCTGGGGCCCCTCACCTACCCTCCCCCAGCGACCTTCAGGTGGGGTTGGAATGAGGACATGGTGAGGCCTGGCACACAGTGGTTGCTGGGTTATTGTGAGGTGCTCATTATTATTTGTCATCCACTTGTCCGTCCCAGCTCCCCTGCCTGCATTGCACTCCCCTCCTTCTTTCCTTAAACACCAAGCACTTGATTTTATTGCCCTGTCGTGAGAAATCCAATGTGAATGTCAAAGCTGCCTCGCCCTGTGCCTTGCACAAGTGAGAGGGAGAAGGGAAAGTCCTGACGGTCTTTTAGTCTTTTAGGGGCTGACGTGGGAGCCCAGGGGGATGAACTCTGTGGAGCGGATGGGTGGAATTTGGCAGGTGTCTCTTTTAGAAAAGTCACGCCACCTATTTTAAGGAAGTGAGGGGGGTGTGCCCCATCGCTGGCCAGCAGCTGCTGGATGCCAGTGGGCTGGAGCGTTGGGCGGCACCTCAAGGGTGAAGAGTCCTAGCAGGTGGGTCTGGTATCTCTCTGGGAGGCTGCTGGAAGCTCCCCAGACTCCTGTCACCTTCCACCCTGACCCCTTGTGGACGGATGGAAAGCCGGTGCCTGTTTTGCCAGTGTCACTGGCTGGGGCCGGGAGCCATCCCAGAGCCAGAGTCCCTGTGGGGAGGATGTCAGGGGCTGGAAGTGGGGGTGACGAAGTTTGGCTGTGGCTGGAGGTGCAGTGAGTGTCCTGCTGGGTGTGCAGTGGGTGGGCATAGGGCCCCCTGACATGGCTGTGGCCCAGCTGGCAGCCTCCCTCCGTGCTCTGCACTGGGCAGGCAGGCGGGCTGGCGCAGAGCCTCCGTGTGGGGCGCTAGGGGAAGGGCAGCCCGAGGGCAGTCTGAGGAAAGGCTGTGACACGGTGATAACTGATAACGGCTGGCTCAGGAGGGGCGGGAGCCGGGGAGGAGTGCGAGGAGAGGCGGACCGGCTTCATTTGGAGCTGGAGCCGGGCTGTCGCTCAGGTGACCACTGTCTCTCCGAGGAGGGTGCGAACAGCTAGCGGGGTGTCGGCAGCAATGATCCAGAATGTCGGAAATCACCTGCGAAGGGTATGGAGGGTGGGCTGGGGGCAGGTTGGGGGCAGAGGGGAGGGGACTGGAGGCTGGGGATCCCGAAAGAGAACTGAAGTTTCCATTTTAAGTCAGAAGTCCTACATCTTCTCTCTCATTTTCCATGGGCCATTTTCTAGCTGTCTTTGCAAGGAGAAATCACAGAACTCCTGGGCTGGTTTATTATAAGCAACAATCCCCAAACAAGCCTCAGGGGCCATTAGGAGGGCTGGCTATGTTGAGTGGAATCATCTTCGGCAAGTTCTTTGCGTCTGGAATTCTATTCTGGGGGTGTGTGTCTCTCCCCATGGAGTTCTGTGCCGGTTTCTGCCTGACGGCTGAGCTCTGTGGCTCTGTAGTGTTTAACTCTTAGAGTTCAGGGCTTGAGGGCCACGCAGCTGCTAGAAGATACAGGCTAGGGGTGTGCGTGTGAGTGAGTGTGACAGGCTGAAGCCAGGGTTCTTGGGGACAGTTACCTCTTTGGGAGAGCACGTGCAGGACCAAATGAGGGCTGTTGGAAAGGTGTTCTGCAAGGTGACCTCGCAGAGAACGTTTCCCTGGAACCTCCTAACAGGGACTTTGGAGCTGAGATTAGATGCTGAGGCACCAGACAGACCCAAGTGCTCAGCGGTCCCTGTCGGGAGCCTTTGATCTGGGGAATGGAGAAGTGTTCAGGACAGACTGGCAGACGTGCTATGCTGGGTGTAGAGCTACCATCCTCTGAAGACATTTTTGGGAAAAGCCTTTTAAAAGGGGCAGGGGCAAATGAAGACATCTCTTCTGCACCCCCTCCCTCTATCTGTATAACTGGCCTTGATCACCACCTTTGGATCATTGCCTGCATGGCAGATCTCCTTGGACTCCCCTTGTTTCCTCCTGAATTCTCCAAATTCCCCTGGAATACAGGAGGAGACCATTTTCTGGGTTGTTACCAAAGCTGCTGTTAATGAAAAGCAAGCAAACCCACCCACCAAACTCTTCACTAGGGACAAAGAAAACCGGGTTTTCTTTCTGAGGAGGGCCTCAGATAACCCACATGCCCTGCTTTACAGGGTTTGGGGGCCCTTGTCAGTATCCCATGGCACTGCAGACAGTGAGCATTTTGGAGTCGGATGGTTCTTGCTTTCACCCATCACTGGGTAACCCAGCAAGCACTCGGCATGTGTGAGTGAATGAATGAGGTGGTGAGCCTCCTGCCAGGCTGGGGTGGGGTGGGGGGAGGTTGGAGGAGCATTGAGTGCCTGTGTGGTGGTGCTGGAAGGGTCACCTGTCCTGTTTCTCTCAGTGGAGACCCTGCTCCTTCCTGTCGCAAGCTGTCAGTCTGAGTCCTGCACTCCTGGGCTGGTACCCTGTGGGAGGCTGGGAGGCTGGGAACCTCTGCTTGAGTTCTAGCCTGGTCTGGGCAGCTCCCAAGGGGGCCCAGGAACTTCATTTACTCTGGGAATGAGGATGGAGCTGTTTGTCCCAGTTCCCCCTGAGAAGCTCTGCACCCTGGTAGTGCTGCCAACAGGGTGGCTGAAGGTCAGAAACAGACGTGAGCATCTGTGCATGTGTTCACGCACCCACAGACCTCCACGTTGTTCCTGACCCCCTGTGGCGATCCCCTTGAACCCGAGGACAGCTGGAGGTGCTGCTCCCCAGCGCCCCGGCGCCAGCCTCAGTCAGGGTCTAGTTCAGAGTGTGGGGAGGCTTAGTGTATACCATTTGGCCACCTCTGGATTAGAATCTCATCTTCACCCCATTGTTGACATGTAACCTTGGGCCACACGCTCCCCCTCCCTGGTTGTTCTCTGAGGTCCCCATCAGCCTTGACATCCTGGGGGTCTGGATGTTTGTGAAGGGTTTGTGCACCACCTTGAGGTTGGTGCTGACAGTGAAAAGTAGGGGCCCAGCTCCCTCAAGGACCCTGCTGTGTGGTGGAGGAAGGGAGACCCTTAGACGTAAAATAATGTGCCTCTCATGTAGCAGGAACACAAAAACTTGTGAACAAATGAGCGGCCATGGGAGCTCAGAGGGGGCTGAAGGGGTCCCGGCAGGCTTCCTGGAGGAGGAGATGAGACTCAGACACTTAGCTTCAGCCTGTTTGGGAGCCACATTTGAACCCCAGTCTCAGCCATGGGCAGATAGTCTTGGTGTTCTTAGTCTGGAGGACTCATCTTCATCCTTCAAAACCTGGCTCAGCCATCATTCCCCTTCAAACCCCCATCCTGCTGCTCCCAGAATTAATGGTGCTTCCTTGGGATGTTATACTGGCCTCAGTTGTTCCCTCTACAGGGATTAGACTGTGTCAGCGCTGAGTACTCTGTGATGAGCCCAGGCTATTGTGTGGAGCTGACAGCTAATGAGGGAGACACAGTGAAAAGGTAGTCAAAGAAACATACAATGAAAATCTGTAATAAGAGCTGTGAATAGTAATAATAAATGTCATATAAATGCTAGCTATGTGCCAAGCATGCATTAATTCATATATTCCTTATAACAACTCTGTGAAGTAGATAGTGGTACCATGCCCATATTAAAGATGAAACTGAGACAGAGAGGTTAAGTAACTTGCCCAAGGTCACACAGCTAGTAAGTGGCACTGCTGAGATTAAACTCAGGCCATCTGGAGAACAGAGAACTGTTAGAGAATAATGAGAGAGGTCACAAGAGAGCTCTGTGACCAGGTGACAACTGAGCGGAGACCCAGCGGCTGAGAAGGAGGCAGCCATGGGAGGAGATGGGGGA